>NC_083350.1:7992500-8232500 GCF_030254825.1 Meriones unguiculatus | reverse complement strand
AATGTTGGTATTGTACCACATCTCAGTGCCTGCTCCCTAACTCTTGACTCAACTGGAAAATAAAAAGAGCCAGAGGCTCAAACACAAGAGAAAGATCAAGAGATGAGAAGGGTGATTTATCTATATGCATTGTTCACATGTATGCAAGTGTCGACCTGCACCCCAAAATGTGGAGCTACTATGGAAATTAGAAAACTCAAAAAGTGTTTGAGATGAAAAGTTGACCTTGCGTATTTTTTCATATTACTAATACAATTGAATTTAAAGATATCTAGTGATATCTAAATTAAAATGTTATTGTACCCTGATTTGTCTTAATTTCATTTATAAATTATCAAACAAAACATGAATTATCATAATTTTTAAAAATAAAACACTTGATTCTTTCTTTCACCATCTCTTTATCACCCTTCACTCTCCTGCTTACTCATGTATCCTGCTCCTGCTCCGTGTGTGTGTGTGTTTGTGTGTGTGTGGGTGCACTTGGAGAAAAGAGATAGAGATAGATAATAGATAGATAGATGACAATAAATAGATACATGATAGATGACAGACAGACAGACAGATAGATAGATAGGTAGGTAGGCCATTGACTGGCTTAATATATTTCTCCAAGCTTCATATTTTTCTAAAATTAATGTACTTAAAAAGCTTCTATAGACAAGTTGATCATTATTTTGAACACCTGGAAAGCTAAAACTATTCATGGTAATCATATACCACAAATTTTCTCCTGTGTTTCCTGACAAGAAAATGCTATTTAACGAACATCAGAAGAGAGAGAAAACAGAGAGGAAGACAGAAGCCTATCACAGAAGGACTCTGAAAGACTCTACCCAGCAGTGTATCAAAGTAGATGCTGAGGCTCATAGCCAAATTTTGTGCTGAGTGCAGGGAATCATATGAAAGAAGGGGGAGATGAAAGACCTAGAGGGGACAGGAGTTCCACAAGGAGAGCAACAGAACAAAAAAAAAAAAAAAAAACAGGACACAGGGGTGTTTTCTGAGACTGATACTCCAACCAAGGACCATTCATGGAGATACCTAGAACCCCTGCACAGAGGTAGCCCATGGCAGCTCCAGTGTTCAAGTGAGTACCCTAATAAGGGGAACAGGGGCTGTCTCTGACATGAACTCAGTGGCTGGCTCTTTGATCACCTCCCCCTGATGGAGGAGCAGCCTTGCTTGGCCACACAGGAAGACAATGCAGCCAGTTCTGATGAGACCTGATAGGCTAGGATCGGAGGACCTCCCATATCAGTTGATATGGAGAGGGGTATAGGAGGAGAAGAGGGAAGGGTTGGGATGGAATGAGGAAAGGGGGCTAGTTCTAGGATACAAAGTGAATAAACTGCAATTAATATAAAAAAATAAAGCATTCTATTAAAGTTCACAAGGCTGTTCCCATGCCTTATGGCTATGCTAAGGGTTAGGCTTACAGATGTGAATTTCTCGGGATTTCCCCACATAGAGGCAGAAGGAGCTTCCACAGCAGCAGTGAAGTCTGCATTGCCCATCTGAAAGCAGACATGCATTGATGGCTGCAGGAGAAGACATGCAACCTAGCGGAGTCTGGACCCAGGAAGCGTTCACACCATGGAACACATGACAGTCACTAAGGAAATAAGACAGGATGCAAAGCCCAAGCACAGCGGTGGAGATGGCTCGGTGGGAAAAGACTTCCCACACAAACCTGAGGACTCAGCCGCCCACACACAGAAAAGCTGGGCCTGCTCTAGCCCCAGTGCTGCAAATCGGAGAGGGGATTCCTGGAGTCAGTGTACCATGGACAAGCTCGGATGCAGAGACCAAGTGATACCTACACATGGCCAGCCTCCTCTCACACATGTATTTGTACTTACATCCACACATATATGTACGCGTGTTCTAAGCACACACACACACAATGACAAGTTTCATATGTCACCACAAAGGCAGCCACAACAGTACTTAGGATCACATTCAATTGCTTCAGACAGCTCCCTCTGACAAGCAAGATGGGATGGAAGAATGGAGCTATGAAAATCTAGAAGTGGCTGACACTGTCCCATAATGGCTGCGCTCTCTCTCTCGCTCTCTCTCTCTCTCTCTCTCTCTCTCTCTCTCTCTCTCACACACACACACACACACACACACACTGAAATGAGTTTTGTTAAAGAGATTGAAATTTCTGAAAGGCAAATTTGATTGTGAAACAGTTTTTCAAATTCCACACATGTGTGCGGCCATGCTTCTGTCCTGCTCTGAGGTGAGCAAATGAGCTATTCCACGGATCACTCATCTTACCTGGAACTGTAATGAGATTTGGAAGCAAATTGCATGGGCTTGAAATTATAATGGCTGCCATTGGCTAAAGTAACTCCAGTGCTCTGTTTTTGCAAATGATGGCTTATAAAAAAATAATCTCCCCTCCACGAAACTCCAATAACTCCAATCAACTCTTTTATATGCAGCTGCCAAATATCTGTTACCTAAGCTAATCAATAAAAACAGTCTCTGCATCAGGAAAACACAGCTCTGAGATGTGTGACACCCACATTCTTCTAGGCAGGGCGTCAGGCCAGGTCTGTGGGACTCAGAGACAGAGCACAATTCTCTCCGACACTACAGCCTCCTGAGCAGAGACTGGCTGAGAGAGACAGGTCTGAAGGCCAATGTTGGCACCAGGGACATTCCCACCTCCATGACAGTCTCCTGGGGTCACTCAGTTGCTCATCTCTCATGATTGAGAGACGGGAGGGATCTACACTAGCACAGAATTCGATGTGGAATCTACCCCGGCACAGAGTATGATGCTCTCCATTCACTCAGAGATTCCTGGCTGTGTGGTGTCAGATGTCATAGACACAAGGCTGAGGTATGCTCTAGCTCCTTGGAGGGCCTCACATGGGAGATGTTTGTGGGTTTTCTTAAATATAAAATATAAAATAGATAAATGATTATTATTCATGCACATGAAATCACAAAGTAGTTCATTTATTAGTCAAAAAGATTATGTTGGGGGCACAGGCTTTCCGTTTCCTCATTGACTGATGTCTGAGCTCTGGCACAGTCATGGGAATATGAAGGGATTGTTTCTCCAGTATCAGACTCTGTTATAGACAGAAACTTTCTGCCTGGATTAGAAGGCTGTTTTCCAAATATCTGCTTGCACTATAGTCTCCCTAGAAGAACTTTTGGTTCAATGATCCCACAGCACTCTAAAGGTTTAAATAATGTGGTGATTTACTCAAACTGAAAGGACACGTAATCTCACTAGAGAGAGAGAGAGAGAGAGTTTGTGTGTGTGTGTGTGAAGTAAGCATGTGTAATGCATGTGTGTGTGCCTATATGTTTTATAAGTGTGGGGGTATATGTGTTTGATATATGGGTTGTGCACATGTGTATCTGATTTTTTTATGTGTGTAATGCATATATGTCTGATGTATGTGTATGTATTTGTGTGCAATGTGAGTGTATGGTGTATGTATTTGTGTGATATGTGTGTGTGTGTGTGTGTGTGTGTGTGTGTGTGTGTGTAAATCCATTCATTCAAGGTTCCAGAAAGGCAAGCTGTTGCTTCTACTATCTAGATGCTCCATGGTTCTTTAGTTCTAGGAGGTGCATTTCTGCTGCGCCTTCAGCTTCCTTCTTTTCGCCCCTGGACAGCAGGTGGGCACACAGTGGAGAAACTAGCACACCACCTTTCTCGAGTTGGTGTGCTAGCATTGTGTGAGTATGAAGACCATGTCCAAATGAGTGAAACTTTATTATTGACTACTCTTGCATGTCTCTCTAAGATGTCCAATTCACCCTCCATAGACTTCCCAAGTGGACAAGCCCTGTCACTTCTGAAAGGGGGAGAGTAATTTAGAGAGATTATATCTATAGGTCTTCTTTCAATTCTTTGTTCCCGTGCAGTCTGGAAAGTTCTCACACACATCTGACTGGTGTTGCCTGCCATGGTTTCAGCTTCAGAATGCACACTGACTGGGATCTGCACACAGGCCTTCATTGTATCAGGGGCCCTGAAAAGACGAATTTCTTGTCTGCCAACCCCCAGAGGCTGCCACTATTATTAATTTTTCTAAGAAGACCAAGTCTATCAAAAAGAGAACTTTTAGCATATCACGTATGCATGTGCCTGTCTTATAGCAGACTGTGTGTTGTGTATGTGTTGGCTATGTGTGGATGCATGCCAGTGTGTTTTTTCATTTAACACCGGCCCCAGTGCACACTTGTCAGGAAATGTTGCATGTGTTGTAGATTTCTGATACCCCCTTTACTCTAAGCATTCCAGATCTACTTGTTAGAAGGATTGGGTCCCAAATGTGAACAAGGAGGGGGTGACAGAGCCCTTCTATAAACCGTGGCGGAGAAAAGACCAAAGATTCCATAAACTCTCACATTTAACGTCTAAGCTTCTGGAAGGCAGGTGTTAACTCCACTGCTGCCATTTTCTGGAAGGACATGAAATACTGATGCATACGAAAATAAATGCTGGTACATATGGAAATTCTGATGTCACGTGAGAGTACTTAGGCATCATACCTTCTGATGATCCTTTCATCAATTCAGAGAGTGTCTTAGCCAATTCAGGTTACATGAAATCCTTCAGAATGGGTTATTTGTGAATGGTGGCAGTTCATTCCGCATGGTTTGGGGGAGCTATGGCCTCTGAGATGGAAATGGCAGTGGATCAGTGTCTGCGTAGTGTTCTCTTTGGAACCTTGTGCATGAAATAAGGACCTCTTTATTGTGTTAATCCTATCTGAGCAAGGCCTGCCCACTAGCTTCCTCGCCTCCCAAAGTCTGCTTCAATGTTAACACACCAGGCATTGAATGTCAGCACACAGACTCTGAGGAACACACACTCAGAGCAGAGGATTGCCTTTGGAAAGTCTGTCAGAACTGGTCCTTGAATTCTTAAGCCTCAAATCTTTTTTATAAAAACTGTATTTCAGGCTGACATACACTTGGTCAAGAGAATCAAGTGTGGGTCATATTAAAATGTCATGGTTATAAGCTGGGAAGATAGATGCCTTGACTAGCAGAATATTTTCCACTCAAGGATAAAGACCTGAGCATAATCCCAGAATCCACGTGAAAAGCAGATGTGTCATTTGCTCATAGTCCCAGTGCAGCGGAAGCAGAGACAGGAGAATCTCTAGGGCTTACTGGCCAGCAAGCCTAAAATAATTGATAAGCATTTTTCCCCCATCCCAGTGAAAGGCCCTGCCCCATGAAAGCAGGTGACTTCCTTACGGATGACATGCAAGGTTGATCTCTAGACTGCACTTGTATGCACACACACAAACATCACCACCTAAAACAGGATCCCAAATGAAAATCCATGATCTTCTAAGAACCAGGCTCATATCGTGCATAACTCAGGATGACAGGCTCTGGAATAAGTTACTTACTGTTACTTTAACTATTCAAGGATCCTTGGGCATCTGTAACTCTATACTATTTAACATGTCTGGTACACTAGCTTTCTGTAGCAGGTGATGGAAAGGTGTCATACTTCAGGGGCAGAGGGCAAGTCTTCTCCTTTCATTCTGTTGTGTGATGAAGTGTTATGACCAAATGCAGCTTAAGGGAGAAAGAGGCTTAATTCCAATTACATGCCCCATCCGTCACTGAGGGGAGTCAGGACGGCAGTTCAAGCAGGAAACCGAAGCAGAGACCACGCTGAGAACGGCTTTCCACTACACTCTGCTTACCTCGTTTGCGTACACGGCTAAGGACCACTAAGGACCACTAAGTGTGCTAAGAGTGCTAAGGACCACTCGCCCAAGAATGGTATCGCCCACAGTGGGCTGAGCCTCCTACATCAGATAACAAAAAAGGCAACTTGCCCACACTTATGGTCTCAGAACTGTCTGATCTGGGCATTTTCTCAGTCTAGTATCTCCTCTCGAATGACCCTGAGCTATGTCAAGTTGACAGTTAAAGCTAAGCAGGACAGTAAAGCTTGAGCCTAATTTCAAAGCATATTACATTCAAATAGAGTGACTCTTGGACAGTCCACAGTTCACAAGATTCCTATTGCAGGTGGTAAAAGACACACAGGACCACACAATAGAGACAAGAAGCTGTGCAAGGCCAAGCCCTGGGCACACACATTCCTCAACTCACAGATCAAGACACTGAGGCAAGAGAGGTGCGCTGAGATTCTGGGTCACTCAGCTCCTCACTCCCCACCAAGAACTGTCCCTGGGAGGCATGATTCCATCCTTCCAGGTCCTGATTAGAAGTATAAGTTCTACAGAAAAAAGGGAGATAGAATGCAGATTAATTTAAGATGCTTTTGTGGAGGTCCTTGGAGGATCACCAAGTTCATTATCACTGACCACATTCACAGGCAGAATCCTGTCCTTCAGTGAGGCCTCGTCTACAGAATTTATCTCAGTAATTGAGTACTAGAGAACGCTCATTTACCTTCACTAAGTAATTTGAACAAGGATGCAGAAAAATAATCTAGGAATTATATGTTTGTTGTATTGGTTAGAGGTATAATTGATCATGTCAGTTAAAATGGAGATTTTATTAGATATAAATTAAAGTATGTTTGAGAGTTAATATAAGAAGCATGTTTGGTACATATGCCATCAAACATTTCTTAAACTCTGCACCTTCAGTAGGCATTGGTCACTCTACCCAGCCACCTGGAGAGGATGCATCTGGGGCCTGGAATTTGCGGCTGACATGGCTGTGGTTTCCATTGTCAGCCTCCTCGAGTACCACCTTTGGAATCAGGTGGAGGGGGAATCCCAGAAGCATTGCTTACCCAACATCTTCTCCTCTGAGGTATTATTAAACACAACCATATTTCTGAATACCTTAGTGGTGAATCTTTGAAAATAACTGCACCTTATGCTCACACAATTTGGACACCCCCAGAGGCACAATGAGTTCTAGTTAGAGAGGAGTGTGTGGAGCCTCAGGTGGCCCAAGGATGTCCACGGTGTCACAGATTTACCAGCTGAAACCTGGCTGCATCTATGACCTGCCTTGGCAATGAAAGAAAGGCTTGTCATGCCTTGACACTGGCATAAGGTATCATAGGAGTCTAAAGTGTTTTGGCCATTGAATAAAGTTTGATTTAACAAGGCAAGGAGACTGAGGTCACTATAGCAGGGCAGTAGGTCATAGTGAAGCTCAGTGGGAGAATTTGAGTTTGTCACCATGTGAGTTTTGCACAGAAAATCAGTTAGTATAGCACAAAGATAAGTTTTATAATGCTATTTTTTAAGTTTGTTAACTAGATATGGATTTTAATGGATAGTAAATATAATAAAATTCAAGTGATGTTTGTCTCACTAAAAATTAATGAAGAGTTGTGAATAGACATGCATTGAGCACTTGCATGTATCTGTGTTATTCAGTTCTAAAAATCCCTTACAGACATGCTTTAATTCATAAGCGTATGGTCCTAACTTGTGGAAGTGTGGTGACAGACTCAGTTCAGACTCTCCAGAATCTATGGTGGGACCAAAGCTAGAACTTCAAGAACAATATGGCTTGGAGCCCAGCAGGATTAATGAAAAGGATGCTGTTAGGTTTGTATTTTTTTGTTTGTTTGTTTTTGAGACAGGGTCTTTTTTTTCTTATCATTTTTTATTATTATTCCTTACACTTCACTTATCTTACACTTTACATTTTGTGTTCTTTATAATTTCTTTTTTAATTTTTATTAATTACACTTTACTTTGTATCCCCCCTGTAGCTCCCTCCCTCTTCTCCTCCCAATCCCTCCCTCTCTCTCTCTCTCTCCATACATGTCCCTCCCCAAAAACTAATTGGTTTGCTCTTTGATCACCTCCTCCTGAAGGGGGAGCAGCCTTACCAGGCCACAGAGGAAGACAATGCAGCCAGTCCTGATGAGTCTTGATAGATTAGGATAAGAGGGAAGGAGAGGAAGACCTCCCCTATCATTGAGGCAGGATCTTATTCTCTAGCCCAGGCTGACTGTACACTCTTGGCTCTACAATCCTGACTAAGTCCCCAAGCACTGGGGCAACAGGCACAAGCCACCATGTCCAGCTCAGGTAAGAGCCTTTTAGAGTTACAAATGAAAGGAGCTTTCAATCGCTCCTTGGAGAGAATAGCAGTGGACATGTGTTCTTGTTTTGCAACAGGAATTTATTCAAAGGCCCAAGTTTCCTATAGACTTTGAACACCTTTTGTTTCTTTGCTGATTTGAATAAGTATTGGTTTATCCAAGGACTTCCAGGGCCTGACTGAAGTCTGAATGTGATGGAGGATGGAGAGTCCAATTCTGTGATGGAGGAATGGAGCCCTGATGTGTGAACACCTGCAGACCATGCCTTCAGGAACCCCAGGCAGAGATGGCTGCATTTGTGTCATGAAGCATGGGATTCTGGGTATTGCCTTCACATTTCTGGGCCTCACAGCTCCGGTGCCCCAGGTTCACCTGTTCACCCACTGTGACCCAGCAGGTGACTCAACACCCACAGTTTCTCACTTCCCAGCTAGCCTGCAGGATCTTCCACCAGCCTACCCCTGCTGTTGGAAGAACCAGGGGACACGATGTCCTCCTGTTCCTTCTTCCCATGCTCTACTGTGTCCTACAGCCCTTGTGGTCCCATGGTGACACTTTTTGTCACCCTGAGGTAAGTACATGTGACTCACTAAAGTCCACATTCTCAGCTTCCCCACGCTGTGTGCTGGCAAGCAGCATTAGTGCCTAGGTGGGAGATCCTTCTGACCACTGGGTGAGCGGGGGAAACTGAAACCCATGCAGTGTGGTGGTGGTCTGGAAATCTCTCACTTTGGGATTCGCACTTCCTTTCCATGCTGACAGCGCTCTCCGACTTACTCCTTTGGCCAGCACTGCATTTTAGTAAAAAGCCAGGGAAAGTTTATTGTTAGTAATTATAGCTTTGCCTCTGTGGGACAAATTCACAGTCTGTGAACTAATTCTTAGGCTTCAAGGCTGCTGTCCCCAAACAGAGAAGTCTACTGATGTTTGGGGCCCCAGAAAATTCCTACTCATGAATCAGAGCCAGTCACCGAGACAGACCCTAACTGAAGCAGTTTCCGAGGCAGGATGAACAAAAGGTAAAGCTGTTCACTGTGAGACTCCTTCCCTTCCTCACCAAGATAGATTTCACTAGCTCACAGGCACAGTGTGCCAGCTGGATTCAGAATGGGCCCCATTAACCAGATGTCGCCTGGCTACCAAAACCATCACCAGAGAGGGTGAGAGCCGTGCGAGTGGTGAGTGAGAAGTTTAATTCGCTTGCAATGGCGTTTACACCCCATTCCATCTAATGTGCCGAGAATATAACAAGAGCACTCTGTCATGAAGTGTGCTCTGCTGTCCTCGGGAAGAGGAATCGATGCCTTTTCATCCTGCGCCGAGCAGTTTCCGCTGTTGGCTCTCCCTGGAATAGTTGCTACAGGAGCCGTGGATCGATGCATGGGAGCCCCCGTTCAGCGCTGAGCTCCACCTCACGTCTGTGCATCCCCAAACGAAGTTAATCATACCAAGTTTCCCCAGTCCTTCTCACAAGAGATTTCTCAAAGGGTGAGGAACAGCCACACTTTAAAGTTCATGTACCACCCAGACCTGTGATCCCAGCACACTAGTAAACAAAAGCAAAGCAGGAAATTTACAAGTTCAAGACTTGCCTGGGAAACTTCCGGAACTGTCTCAGAACAAAAAGGAAGTGAGAGAAGAGAGAAGAGCTTGCTTTGTTTAGTGCTGGAGCGCTTGCCTGGCATGCTTGAGGCTGTGACACACAAACCACATACACACACCACACACACACCAATACATACACAAAGAGACATACCACACACACCACAAAAATCACACACCCACATACCAAATTCACACACACATTCACAAACTACCTACTCATGACATACACCATACAGACAGCTCACAAACACACACACACACACACACACACACACACACACACATCATGTACTCCTGTTTCTTTCTCAGCAACACTGTTATGACATACAAATAAATATGCTGCTTGGTTTTTTGTACTGACTATGTTTCTGAACCTGCTGAGTCCCTTTATTGCTCTGTCTTCCAATGTTATATTTAGACTCTCGCACACACAGACTTAGCTCTGCCTCAGATGTGACTGAAGTAGACTCAGGAAGTGTCCACTTGTTCACGCAGCAGGAGGAGAAAGTGATGGGAGGTGGGGTGTAGACAGAGGTTTGTTCAGCAAAACCAGGAGGCAGGCCAGCTCCCAGGAGGGCAGCTCTCCTCTGCCCAGCCTCAGGGTGATGAGATGGTGCCATTCTCCACAGGGACCAAGCAGAGAGGACCAGGCTGCAGGCTGGGAACCCAGGACTCCTCACATGCACACAGACAGAATCTTGGATCCTGTCCCCATGGAAATGTAGGGCCATGAGGATGACTGAAGCAAGATCTGTCACCCAGCCACACCCAATATCCAGGAAACAAACCCTTGGGAATCACAGGAAACCCATGTTTCCAAACTGGAAGCGAGAATCTGCCAATTCTAGGAAGCAGTCAGTTCCAGCCCACACCTTCTCTTTCCTGAACACTCCTAAAGTGTTTTGACAAAGCCAGGAGGTTTTTATGTAGGCTGAGCAAATGCACCTTTGAGACCAAAGCTGATAAATCCCGATGCTGAAATATAAGTGGGAGTAAGTGGCAAGAATCAATAGATCTTTGAAGAAAATTGGAGGGGAGTAGATAAGAGGTAGGAGTGTGTGTGTGTGTGTGTGTGTGTGTGTGTATGTGTGTTGTGCACTTCTTTTTTTCTTTGGGCGATTTGTTCTCTGGTTATCTTTGATTTATTCTTTTTTCATTTTTTCTTTGTGGAGGCAGCTGTGACAGTAGCCTGGGCCTAGCCCAATGACTCATTTTATATTCACACCCTTCTATTTCTAAGGACCTCATATCTAAGCAAGGTCACACTCTAACCTCATGGGGTTTGGCTTCTCACATTATGTTACTTTGAAGTGCTATTAAACCCAGACGTGGCCAGGTGAGTCAAGATTTCATTTCTGTCACAGACATCTGAGAGGAACTTTGTAAAATCAGAGAATTTGTTCTGAGTGATGGGTCAAATGTCTATCTAGGGTCCCTTGGCTCCACTGATTCTGGGTCTATGTCCAGCAGCAAGTGTATGCTGGGATAAAGAGTCTGATCTCTTGATGAAGAGGAGACAGAGAGGTCAGGAGAGGAGGGGTCTGTGAGAAGGCAAAACACCCACTGACCCACTTCTTCCAGTTTGGCTCCATCTCCTACAGTTTCCTCTCAATCATGCATTCGTGAATGATTGTCCAGTTATCAGATCCAGTCTTCACAGAAGCTCAACTTTGAATGTTGTGCCAGGGACAACACCCTCATATGGACCTTGGTGTAGTAAGTCAGATCCAAACCTCAACAGAAGCCTATTGAAACAGCGGTGATTCGTAAGCCATGTTAATTCAAATCAGCTTCTGTTAAATGGTGGCTTAATATTACAGTGCATCATATATCTTTTTTTTTCCCTTTAGCTTAGTTCATTCATTTAAGTCTTGCAGTGATCACCCTTTGTAAGACTGGGCAGTCACAAAACTGGGGGAAAATCCTGTGCTTTGTAGCCTTTTGATCCTCCTGAGATGTGTAAGTTATATGAGGTTCCAGAACTTTCTGACTGTCCTTAGCTTCCTGAATCTCATAGATCTCATTTTTCCCCTGAAGAAAATGTTTTATTTTGGAAGAAATAGTTATTTAAGAGAAGCCATCATTAAAGAAAGTATGTATACTATGAAAAAGCTAACTTTAGCTAGCATGTTGTAAAGAATATATTTCAATAATCATACTAATTGATTATTAGCACTTTTTCTATTAAATACTTAAAACGTCAAATGTGGAATGAAAATCAAGAAAAGTAAAATTGGATGCCAGTGGAAAAGTATTCTACTCCTCCCATTGTCTCAAATATTATTTTATTATGTGACATCAATAAATACATGAAGTGAGGGTACTTGGTTCCCTCATTGGATGAACTATTCTTGCTTTTCATTAGCTTCTGAGGGTAGCAAGGAGATTTGAGAGGCGCCAATCCAGATGAGGAAAATAGGATTGTGCAAGGTGAGATATTACCCTCAATACTGATGTCTGTACCCTCTTATTACAAGCCTAGTTTTCAGAGAGCTACAAATACAATGACTTCTACATGTAACTCCAAAACTAGAGTCCTTGATACATTTGGTAGCTGGCTTATTTGATGAGGGAACTTTCATCAAGAACAACACCAAGTGATATGATGTGTATATTTTATCTCTTATACCAAACAGTAAATTTGGCCAAACCATTGAGACTGACAATTTACAAATGAGACCCTTAGAGCTGGGTCATGCAAAGGAGCTTGGTTACATTCACAGCATTAATAAGACCCAATTTTGAACTGTTGAACTGTTCTTATTACATCAATACACATACCATTTTCACCCTTCTGAGGTCTCAACAAATGGAATGTTTTACAGTTTTGTAAGATGGTTAAAAAAATTAAAAAGAAGAACATTAAATCTGTTTGATGTCAATGATTCCCTTGGAGGTTGGCTGCCACTCATATGGAAGTCTTTTCCTATAAGGATCCTTTTACTATTTTAACATGCTCATCCTAATTCCAGAGGCTGCAATTCATTACATCTCTTTTCCCTAAAAGTCAGTTTAGTGTTGGCACCACTTCTTACCATTATCTTCATCACCATCATTGCCACCACCAACACCACAGCTTTTATCATCATTATTTCTGGCATAACCAATACCACCAATAACAGTACCATCACTGCTACCAATACTATGACCACATCCATACTCATCATCATCATCACTAGCTCCATCACCACTGACATCACTGATACCAAAGTCAGTATTGCTCTTGTTACCACAGTTACAACGACCACCACCATCCCTGCATCCATCATCGTCTTCATCATCACCATGTCATCATCAAGTTCATCACAAGCATCATCATTACTACTACCTCTAAAACTGCTCTCACCACCTCTGTCTCCAGCACATTAACCACTAAGATACCCTCTCAAGCACAGTTTGATCCCTGTGGACTGATACCCAATTGCATGAAGGCATTGGGCAGAAGCAGAATGCTAATCCTTTATTCATTTGCATCTCTCTTTGCCAGGCTCCCCAACAATTTATAGAATATGCCTTTTTAGTCCATTTCTGTTTTATTTTTGTATCAAATAACCCTGAAGTAGAAATCCCTTCAGAGCCTCCTTAATGTCTCTCAGGTCTTCAAAATGCTTGATTGTGTCAATCGCCAGTGCCACCTCCAAGCTCATTAATTTTTTTTTCAATGCAGTTTATTCAGGAACCTTGAACAATCATCTGACCCTGGGGAAAGCCAGCCCACAGCTTAAATAGCCTCTGGGTAGCCAACCTCAGCGTGCCACGTGGGCAATGCAGATAGGTCCACATACATGGAAGCAAGCCAGATCCTCGGCCTTAGCCAAATGTGGAGTTGTTCGTGACAGAGAGCACTCACCATCAGGAAGGTGGAAGGCAGAAACCAGCTCCTTCTTTAAGGCGCGGCATTACGCAGCTCTCTACAGTTCCCCCTTTTTGTTTTAGATGCATCAGGCAAGAGTAGAGGTCTGATCTCTGATATTAGAAATAATTAATTTTTATTGTTTTTTGTTTCTCTCAAAAATTTTATTTTTTTAACTCCATGAGAGTGTCAACCTATTATTTCCCCATGACAAGAAATAAAAGGGTAACATCGCATTTTTTAAAAGGAAACGGAAAACATTTTTTTTATGTCATTATCCATTTAAAACTTGAATTGAGTCCCTGTTTTAATAATGTAAAAGAAGTTTCAAGAACTCAGAGGACCACCACACCTGTTACACAGTCTTTCTTCCCTGGGCAGCTCATTACCTCTCCTCTTATCTTTGCCATCTATCCAGTCTCAATAACCATATTGCTCTTCCTCAAAATTCCAAAAGGCCCAGTAGGCCTTTAGCTCCAATGTTTTCTGTCTGTAGAAAATTTACACAGTTGTCTGCTTTGCTTATATGTTATCTTTTATATGTGTTATTTTCTATATCTTTTTTATCCTAATAACCCTTGGTTTTAAATATTTTAAGTTCATTTATTTCTTGGGAGTCCTGTGGAAGAGTTGGGGATAGGATAGAAAGACCTAGAGAGGACAAGAACGCCACAAGAAAATCAACAGAGTCAACTAATCTAGGCCAACAGAGGCTTACAGATACTGAAGTACCAACCAAAGAGTAGGCATGGACTGGACCTAGGCTCCCTACTCAGATGTAGCCAATGGGCATTTTGATCTTCAGGTGGGTACCATAGTAAGTGGAGCTTGCGCTGTCTATGACATGGACTCTGTTGCCTGCTATTTGATAACTACTCCCTGGTGGGGCTGCCTTGCCTGGCCTCAGGGCATGAAGATGAGCTCAGTTCTGATGAAACTTTTTGTGCTGGGGTTGATTGGTGGGGAGCTCCCCTTTTCTGGGGAGAAGCAGAGAGGGAGAGGGGGAAATGTGTGGGATGGTGGGACGGGAGAAGAGGAGGGAGGAGGCAACAATTGGGGTGCAAAGTGAATAAGTAAATGAACTTTAAAAATCCTGCTCACGTAGACTATCATGTCATCTGCAAATAGTGATACTTTGACTCCGTCCTTTCTGATTTATATCCCCTTTATCTCCCTTGGTTGTCTTCTTGCTCTAGCTAAGACTTCAAGTCATTCTGCACAAAACTAAAGTCCAAGTGGTTCAAAGACCTCAACATAAAATCACACACACTTAATCGGTTAGAAGAAAAAGTGGGGAAGAGCCTAGAGCTTATTGGTATAGGTTACAACTTCCTGAACAGAACATCAGCAGCACAGGCTCTAAGATCAACAATCAATAAATGGGACCTCATGAAACTGAAAAGCTTCTGTAAAGGGGAGAACAGTGTCATCAGAACAAAACAACAGCCTACAGATTGGGAAAGAATCTTCACCAACCCTATATCTGACAGAGGGCTTATATCCAGAATATATAAAGAATTAAAGAAGTTAAAAAGCAACAAACCAAGCAATCCAATTTAAAAAATTGGGTACAGAACTAAACTGAGAATTCTCTATAGAGGAATATAGAATGGCAGAGAAACACTTAAAGAAATGTTCAAGGTCCTTAGTCATCAGGGAGATGCAAATCAAAAAGATCCTGAGATTTCACCTTCATCAGAATGGCTAAGATTAAAAACTCAAGTGACAATACATGCTGGAGAGGATGTGGAGAAAGGGCAACCCTCCTCCATTGCTGGTGGGAATGTAAACTTGTACAATCACTTTGGAAATCAATCTGGCACTTTCTCAGATAATTAAGAATAGTGCTTCCTCAAGATCCAGCTATACCACTCCTAGGTATATATCCAAAATATGCTCAAGTACACAAAAAGGACATTTGTTCAACCATGTTCATAGCAGCTTTATTTGTAATAGCCAGAAGCTGAAAACAACCCAGATGTCCCTCAACAGAGGAATGGATACAGAAATTGTGGTACATTTACACAATGGAATACTATTCAGCAATTAAAAACAAGGAAATCATGAAAATTTCAGATAAATGGTGTGAACTAGAAAAGATATTCCTGAGTGAGCTATCCCAGAAACAGAAAGACACACAAGGTATATAGTCATTTATAAGTGGATACTAGACATATAATATCGGATAAACCTACAAAAATCTGTACACCTAAAAAAGGTGAGCTAGAAGGAGGACCCTGGGTAAGATAATCAATCCTCATTCAGAAAGGCAAACAGGACAGACATTGAAAGAAGGAGAAAACAGGAAACAGAACAGGAGCCTACCACGGAGGGCCTCTGAAAGACTCTACCCAGCATTGTATCAAAGTAGACACCGAGACTTATAAAGAAAAGTTGGGCAGAGTGCAGGGAATTTTAGGAAAGAAGGGGGAGACAGTAAGACTTGGAGAGGACAGGAGCCCCACAATCATAGTAACAGAATCAAAATATCTGGGCACAGGGGTCTTTTCTGAGACTGATACTCCAACCAAGGACCATTCATGGATATAACCTAGAACCCCTGCACAGATGTAGCTCATGGCAGCTCAGTCTCCAAGTGGGTACCCTAGTAAGGGAAACAGGGACTGTCTCTGACATGAACTCAGTGGCTGGCTCTTTGACTGCTTCCCCTGGATGGGGGAGCAGACTTACCAGTCCACAGAGGAAGACAATGCAGCCAGTTCTGATGAGACCTGATAGACTAGAATCAGATGGAAGGGAAAGAGGATCTCCCCTATCCGTGGACTTGGAGAGGGGCATAGGAGGAGATGAGGAAGTGAGGGTAGGATTGGGAGAAGAGAAGGGAGGGGGGCTACTGCTGGGATGCAATGTGAATAAACTGTAATTAATATTAAAAATTTAAATTTAATTTAAAAAGATCCCTGCTCATTTTTAAGAGCCTGCCACCTCACAACTTCTGTGTGTGACTGGTGACTTAGATTCCATGAACAAGTTGTTGCACCCTTAACTTTGGGGGTTCAAACATTAATTCAGCTCTCTGTTGCCTCATCATGGCAACCTGTCAGAGAAAGAGGATAAAGAAGAACATCAGAGGTTTCCTTGACTCACAGCTCCCTGAGCATTAAAGGCGACTTTAGGTAGAAATTCATCCAGTGGGTCATTGTGGTAAATAGGATCTAGTTCAACCTGATGCATTAGGTCATAGGCAGGATTGCAAGGCTAATTTTCTTACACACAATGCTGAGTAATTTTTAAGTGTGTGTGTATATGTTCACCCGTGTGCATGACTGTACGTATGTGTTAATGTTTGTGCCTCGGTACTTGTGTGGAGGACAGAGGAAAGCTCTTGGGAATTGTGTCTCTGTCTCTCCTTCTACCTGTTTCTGCTATGCTGCGTACTCCAAGCTAGCTGATGAGAGAGTCATCTGTCCCCACCTGCCCTTTAGCACAGGAGAGCTGGGATTACAGATGGAGCTACTGAAGCAGGATGCTTTATCTGAGTTCTGGGGATTGGCCTGGCGAGGTTGACCTGGCAAGCCATTTTAGCCCTGAACCACTTCCTCGGCCCCTGCTGAGGAAGTTTGTAAGTGATGCAATGGTTTTATCTGATGGCGTGGTTGACCATCTGACTTCCATATGGGGGAGTGGGTACAGCTGGCCTCTTGCAAACACTCTATCCTACAGTGTTGATCTGCCTCCCATTCATTGTCTTGTAAAGATGTAGCAAAACAACAATGAAAACAGCAGTACACACTTTTAAAGGGTCTCTAAAATGTTAAGGGTCATATTTGTAGACAGGTCCTCTGGATGCCAATGTTTGCCGCACACCAAAGGCACAAAGACAAAGACTAGCTATTTTAAAGTCCCAGGTTCTGAGTTGTCTTAGGCATGACAGCTGATTCTCCTGGAAGATCTTGATGCAATTGCGGCCTTATTGAGGACTCAAGATATAACCTGCCCCTTGCCTCCTGGGAACTGTTGTTTTCTGCCTTCCACCACAGTGATTTCAGTCAGATAAACAATGAAGTCATCGCTGTCAGGAGGATTCATCCACCCGGCATTACCTTTGCTTTGTGAGGAATAAAACATGGTGCTGTGTGTAGCAGGGATGAGATGACGTGCTGTGTCTGCTCAGTGGCGACATGTTAGAAGCCACTATTCAGAGACATGCCTCTAAGAGGGAGACTTCACTCAAGGCAAAGGTGGACATTAACATTAGGGAAAGACAATATGGGCGGCTGCAGATGGCATCTCCAGCCCGGACTAGATAAAGACAGTTAATTATGCTCGCGGATATTTATTACCCCAAAGTGTCTAAATAAAATGTAGCTCTTAAACTATTACCCAAGTAAGCCCAATGATTTTTAACTGGTTCTTTTTACTTTGTATTGATAATCTGTAAAGAACAAACATACATAAGCACAATTTCTCAAAACACAACCGATACCAACAGACATAATTTCCAAATGCAGAGAACATCCTGAAAACTAATGATGAACTCATGTTCTCAGCCAGCATGACCTCCACCAGGAGGTGGCTTTGAGTGAGCACTGGTCATGACAAGGTAAAACTTTATAGTTTTTTTCTTTTTGCAAAAATTAATCAGTTCCTCAGCTAGAGAAGTCAGTGTTAAAAATCCCTTAATGCACTTACATAAAAAATTAACCTTAACAAATAAAAGCAAGCTGAGAAGCACTTATCCTTGCTTATCTCTTTGATAACTGTATATTAATTAAGATGTGAATTACTACTTGAAATAAAAGGGTGCCTGGGATCCCAAAAGAATTAAAAACGAATGCTTCTATGGGAAGACAATGAGGAGAGTGACTCAGGGAGCAATTGAAAAATGAATGTTTACTTTTAATGTTTTACTTTGCTATTTTCCTTAAAAGAAAATCCATATAAATTTATATTGTTTGCACTCTGCGGTTCTCTGACAGTTGGAAGGCAGCTGCTCTTCGGCGTCGCTGTTTGAATGGCTGCATGGCAAGGCTCAATAATCCGTCTCAGCCCAGGTTAAGTGATGGAATTCATTTAAATGCCCCAGAAGTAATCATCCACAAAGAGTACATTATTTCTCTTTTATGAATTTTCAAACCTAATACTGATGGGTGGCATGCAATTAAGCCTGATCAATATGTAATTTAGGTGGGCTGACATGTTTTCAAATTCTCAGAATATAGATTCTTTCAATATTGCAAGACCTTAGTGAAATACTTAGCTCTTATAAGAGAGCTAAGACAGGTTAGTACAGTACAGGGGGAAAAACAACGAGTTTAGCCAGAAGATATACGATGGAGTAATTATACTATGAGACTTTAATTTTTGAGCAGAAACCATAATTGGGAAATTGACTGTGTAGTTCTTCCAGCTCTCTCTCTCTACCTCTGGCTCTCTCCCTTTCTCTCTGTCTCTCTATGTGTCTGTCTGCCTGTCTGCCTGTCTGCCTGTCTGCCTCTCTGTGTGTGTTCCAGTGTGCTGTGTGTGTGTTTCTTATATTCTTTGTTCTAACTAAGAAGCAGGAAAGTGATGATTTACAAGATTTTGTGAAGAACCAACTTGGTAATTTTCATGTGCAAAAATATTTCACAGAGGGGTTATATCTACTAAGTAGAGGGTTGTTGGAAACTGGATAGATCATAACACATACATTCACAAAGATTTATTACCATGAATCAAAGAGAGTCAAAAATAAAAATAAATAAATAAGTGCACCCGGCCAGCCCCGTGGAGGGTGGGATTACCATAATGACCCTTTGTGTTAAGCTAATAAACAAGGGAGAGTACATCAGCTCTCGACCTTAGAGGTGAAGGGTGATACTCCCTAGTGTTACTAATTAGCCCGCTGTCACCCACACGATAAGAATTACGCTTGAGCCCCTATGATTTGACAGGATTCAATTTTAAATTTCATGCCTGAGGTCCTAAAGTGCTCCCTCACCCTTTACATTTGCATATTCTCCCTGACCAAGCAGATACTCCTAGGGCTTTATGCGGGGAGGCCCCTTTGGAAATCAGGATGCTCTGCTGAGCTGCAGAGAGACCTCGGCTCTAGCATGTGGGCGCGCACGTCAACGCAGCCTTTGCTTCCTTCTTCCTCTTTTATTTTTTTACTTTACATTCCAAGAGTGCCCCCTCCCTTCTCCCCTCCTAGTCCCCCCTTTCCCTTTTTTCCCTTTCACCTCTCTCTCCCCTTCCTCCCAGAAAAGGGGAGCCCTTTTCTCATCCCACTCCTTTTCCCATATCAACCCTCTCCAGCACATAAAGTCACATCAGGACTGAACTCATCCTCATCCCCTGATGTCAGACAAAGCAGTCCTGCCAGGAGGAAGTGATCCAAAAGCAGGCAATAGAGTCCATGTTAAACAGCCCCCACCTTGCCAGGCATCCCATATGAAGATCAAGCTGCCCATCAGCCACATATGTGCGGCGGGGCCTAGGTCCAGACCATGTATGTTCCTTAGTTGATGCCCGAGTCTCTGTAAGCCCCCATGGGACTGGGTTAGTTGTCTCTCTTGGTCTTCTTGTGAGGTTCCTGTCCCCCAGCCTTGGCTTTGTAACTTACTCCTACTGAGCATGCTGCTGTGGGCTTTGGCCTCTGACAGTGGGCTTTCTCCTGTTATGTTTATTCAATGTCCCCTAAGTCTTTTACTCTTCTTTGTGTCATAACTTGTTAGAGTGGGGTTGGGGGTATGTCTCCTGCTCCAAGCACAGCGCAACAGTAAGCACCATCATTGTATTTGAAGGCCTGCTTCTGGAGGCCCTAAAAGTCATACAAGTAATTATCCAAGGATAAAGGGAGGGGACCTCCCTTTAAGAGACGGGCAGGGGACAGAGCATCTTCTGGGAATCTAATATATTAGACAGGACACTGTGATATGCCCTATAGAAGCATATATCACACATCAACCTATGTTCCTTTCTAGGCATTTCCAATTTTTACTTTACTATTCAGTGAAATGTAGGTGTATTCAAATCATCTGCTTCCTTAAACACTCAGCTTTTCCCAGAAATAGCATCTGCTGAGCAGTCTGACTTGTTAAAGAGGGGTGACTCTTCTTTCCTTCGCCTAATCTCTCCAGCAAGAAATTTAGGAGAATAAACCCGAAATGGTATGAGCACTGATGTAAACAAAGGGGTCCTGTGCAATTCATCCTCTTTACCTGTAATATATCTTTTCCCTTTAAACTCAAACCTGCGATCGCAGACATGTCATTTAGAAGAGCCTGGAGTGGTGCTAAGGGAGCGCCTTTCTCTGCCCTGTTTCCTGGTCACTGGGACAGAAATGACAAAGGGGTCTGTCCATTACTGCTTCAATACAGTGCTCAATAGCAGGAGGAAATTGATGGCGCGGCTGTGCCATCGCATTGGGGAAACTTATGATGCGGACAATAGCACTTTCAATAAAAGGGCTCTTGATTTTCTATGTGTCAAACTGTTTTAATATTAGGGCATTTCTAGGTCAATGAAGGGTTAATGTAGCATCATAAATCATATCTCAACAAGAGCCTTAAGCTCACTGTGTGTAAAGAGTGGGCCGTTAAGGTCAAAAAAGCATCACAAAAAGAAAACACAGAATGTAAATAGTACGGCAATGCAGAATTCACATTTCTCTTGCCATCCCCAGCCAGACATCCACATAGCATACTAAGGAGAGTGAATAATAGGGGAATTAGAAATTAATGATTCTCTGCTATGTAAATGGCAATTAAAGGGCATGAGTGCCGTAGGCTGGGTCCGGAAACCCACCTCCATTTGTCTGGATGGAAACTGAGAGCTACAGCAAAGGTTCTCTGCTGGAGGGGATCACTTTCTTTCCACAGAACCCCGAATGCACAGAAAGCCTTACCTGGTCACTCTCCCACATCACAGAATTCCAACAAGGATGGTTTGGGCTTATCATCATTCATTATGTATAGAGAGATACAACTGTTCCAAGGAGCCAGGGCAAGCCCCACACCCTAGGATGAGAAAGCAGCACCTGGGGCATGTCCACCAATCACAACTGTGCACGTCCCTGCTCCCAAAAAAGCCACACCTTGTCTGTTAGTTTTAAACTTTCCCCACCGGAAGAGCTCTAGAAAAACTCCTTTTTCTCAGAGGTTGTCATCTGTTAAGGTTTTAAGTCATGAAAAAAAAAAATCTGTTCCACCGTTACATGTACATGCAAAAAAAGAAAGAAAGAAAAAGAAAAAAGAAAAGAAATAAAAATCCAAGAAAACAAATTCAACAAGATTTAATGAAGAACAGAGGCTGCTTTGAAAGAGCCCTTGCCTCATCTAGTTTCTGCATTTTATGTAAAGTGCCAGGATACTTTTCAAGGAAATTGTTTTCCACACAGTCTTGTGGAGGGAGAGACATACCGAGAGCCTATGCTGGAGGTGGGCTGCAACCAGTGGTCCTGGGCATGAAAAGTACAAGACACCTCCAGTTAGGATAATCCATTCAGTCAAAATCACATGAAACTAAGCTCCAAACAGGCCAGAACACAACACTCCAAGAGCAGCGCCAACTTGAGCACAATTTGTCACTTGAAATCTGCAGTTCCTTGCAATATTCGGAGCTAGCATGTGAAACAAATGCGTTTCTGGGAGGAAAGTTGCATTGACTGAGGCAGCAGAGAGCAATTTTCTGTCGTTTAATGAAGGATGGAGAAAAGGCTTGATAAAGTACCCACTCATTACAAGTTTGTTTTTGTGTGTGTCCGGATGGCCGGCAGAGAAAATGCGTGTGTGCTGATGAAAAGGTAATCTCCCAGCTCAATCTTCCCAGACAAGGTAGAATTGTTAGGAGCAATCTTATTTTATTGTAAATTCATTTGGACAGAACAGAACAAAGAAGTGAATGCAAGGGAAGCCTGGGCACAGTTACTGTTAGCTAAAATAATACCGAATACTGTAAGTGTTACAGAATTCAGACTTTCTCTAAACTGTGATGTGTAACATTCAACTGTAGGTATGTGCTCAGTGTCACTCATGAAAGAGCTAGTTATTCTGACATGTTCTGCACCATATAGGCTTAGGAGACATGTTTAACAAACACAAAACTTTTTACCATAACAAAATAATATAGCAATGCATTATTTTAACCCAATAAGTTTAGTTATTTTTATTTTTTGTTAGTAGCTGAAAAAATTAATCTGAATACTGAATTTAAAAAGTCAGTTGAAAAATGTAGATATAAAAGCAAATTTTTAAGTGAGGTCACAATTCAAAAATTAATAGGTGAAATAAAAGCATTTTATAATTTAGTGAAGCTATGTATATCGGTTTTTCATTTTTAGCTGAAATGAAATCATGGGAAGGGTTAGGAATGTGCCATCTTAAAAACAGTTACCAAAACTTTAAGGAAGCAAGACTGTGAAGAGATGGTGCAGGTAGTGTTAGAACAATGTCCTGTCCTTTAATGAAGAGTGGAAAAAAAGGCTTAATAAAGTTCCTTCTCATTACAAGTTTGTTTTTGTGTGTGTGTCCGGATGGCCGAGTGTGTCTCTTATGGGTCTCTGAAGGGTGTATTAGAATTCAGAGCCTGGGAAGACCATTAAAAATACATGTAGAAAAACAAGGGGTCAGGAGAAAAAGGAAAAGAGGGAAGAAAAGAGAAGAGGAGATGAGAGGAGGGAAAGGGAGGAGAGAGAGGGGAGGGGAGGGGGAAGGGAGGGGAGGGGGAAGGGAAGGGAAGGGAAGGGAAGGGAAGGGAAGGGAAGGGAAGGGAAGGGAAGGGAAGGGAAGGGAAGGGAAGGGAAGGGAAGAAGAAGAGAAAGGAGAAGAGAAGAGAAGAAGAAGAGAAAGGAGAAGAGAAGAGAAAGGAGAAAAACGAGAAGGAAGAAACAGAAATAGAGAAAAGAGAAGAAAAGGAAGTTGGGAGGAGAGATAAAAGAAAAGAGAAGGAGAAATAGGATAAGAGAGAAATAAATAAAAGAGGGAAAAGAATTAAACAAAGTGAAAGGAAAAGAAGACAGAAGAGGAAGGGAAGGAGGGAGAGAAGGAGGGGGAAGGGGATAGAGAGGAAGGAAGAGAGGGATGAAGGAAGAGGAGGGAAAAGGGGGACTAAGGAGGAAGGGGAATACAGAGCAGGAAGGAGGAAGAGGAAGAGGGAGGAGGAGGGGCAGGAAGGAGAAGGGGGAGCAATCACCATACTGTGAATTCATGTCACCAGCACTGCAGCGCCTGCTGCCTCTTCCCTGTGTAGGATGCTTCCCTACATTGCCTGACGGCTTAGGCCTGTCCATATTTCACCCTTTTCTTTTTCACTATATAATCACTGTCACTGTGCTTCCTCTTAGTGTCCTACAAACAGCTGGCTCCTCGTGAAGAGACACTGACTTCCCACATGAGCAGGCCCAAGTCCAGTGTCTAGCCATTCCATCTTCACCCAGGTCTCATCTGAGAAGTGAGTTCACACTCACAGCCAGGGACAAGGCTGTCCTTTGAAGATAAGTGGGGCTGTTCTGGTCGGTGTACATCCCAGAATTCATGTGGGCCTCCAGGCCATAGCAGCAATATTCCTTCTTC
The DNA here is from genome assembly GCF_030254825.1 of Meriones unguiculatus. NCBI lineage: Eukaryota > Metazoa > Chordata > Mammalia > Rodentia > Muridae > Meriones > Meriones unguiculatus. The sequence continues at coordinate 8,208,481 of NC_083350.1, read as the reverse complement.
CTTAGATTATGTGTACGTTTTTAAATGTGGGTGTTTTTTACAGGAATCTGTGAATGTTCTGGTTCTTTTGAGAGCTGGACAGATCTGGCAATACTGAACTCTGTCTTTGGTTCTGGGGCTGGTGTGCACACCTGGCCTCTGGAGCAAGACGATGCTCTGCCACTACCAGAGCCAGCAGGCTGCTGTTTGCTGCTCATTACCAGGCAGCTTGGGGCTAACAGCGCCTCAGAATGCACACCTCCACAGGAGTGCACAGGGCGGGTGCAAGAAGACTGATAGAAAAACAGAAATGGGTCACTGCTCCACACATGACTTGGCTTTACTGTCATTGAACACCGTTTTCCCCGTAAGAGGATGACACTACCTTTAGGAGCCAGTATTCACCTGCATATGCTCACCCAGAACCAGAATCCTACGGGTCACATCAGGTTGCCCCAAACAACAGCTCCCCAAGCATACACTCAAGACCCCAGGCTTTTCCTGAGGAAGACACTGCAGGATAACATACATTCAAGTCCAGCTTAGAGAACCAGTTAGCTTATTGAGGTTACACAGAGGATCACGGGCAACCTGGACAGATGCATCATGGGAAAGTCTCACCCAGTCTGGTGCTGGCTTCCTAAAAATGTTTACTGAAATTCTCTGAAACAATCAGTCTCCTGCCCCGCTAGCATGCACCTAGGGGCCTGGAGGCAGACTTCAGGGGAGTGTCAGCAGGTCTGACTTCTAGATCTGACTTCTAGATGGTAATGAACACATCATTCCATAATTAAGTTTTTGAAATAAATGTGTGCATTAGAAGTATTTTCCCATTTCACAAAATTCACCAGTGTCCTAAAGGTTTATAAAACAGCACCAACAAAAACAAAATGAAGTTCCTGGAAAGGCTGGTGGTTGCCTCACAGGAAATGCTGTTCTGTACTGTGACATGTATTTTTTGTGGAAGGTTATTTAGAAGTATGCATTGGGCATGTTTAAAACTGTTGAAGCCTTGTGAATAAAGCATGTGTAGAGAAAGTACAAGAATGGGAAGGAGCATATGTCAGGTGCCCAGAGCCTTTGTTAAGAATGGAGAGAGGACAGTGCACACAAGCAAGAAATCAGGGCAAAACAAATGGGAAGTGAAGAGAGCTGGCGACCCCCTGTGCACCAATGCTTCGTGCCTCACCTCAGAGGGCGGAGAACTCTGCACACAGAGCACATGATCCATCTCCTACCAAGCGAAAATCGTGGTAAATCAAACTCAACCACTTTTTTAAAAAGGAGTGGATAAAGATGCTTCTTTTTCAACCCGTGTTACCAAAGCACCTTGTCTACTTGCCTGGCAGGGAGCTTGCACAGAACACTTCCTGCTGGCCCCTTGTGAAGCTCCTTCCCTAGTCCAGTGCCCACCATGCACACAGGAGAGCATTGGCCATCCTAAAGTCAGCCCCTTGACAGCAAACCTGTGCCAAGACCTAGATGAACCTGATCTTTTACATTACTGGGCCTCCACCCTTGTTCAAGATCATGTACTTGCCTAAAAAATCAGGAATAAATTGGAAAATAGGCAATCTCCTAAATAATAGTATTTTAAAAGCACCTAACCAACTACTTAAAGCCCAGGACAGTTTGAGATTTTGAAATGTAACATTAAAATGTGATTTTATGCCAATGGTAAAAACCTCGTTCCTATGTACCTGCTGAAGAAAGCATGCCTTCTGGGTTCCCAGAGACAGTCCACAAGGCAGGAATGTTCTTGTACCCATGTGGGCACAAGCTGACTTTTCTTCATCTTACTTATTAGCTGTTTTAGGATTATTTTATCTTTTACCCCTGTCACCCCTCTTGACACCTCCCCTTGTCTTAGACTTCTTGCCAGTCAAGTTCTGTAGCCAGAGCCAGCACCATGGGCACCATGTGGGCTTAGCAGGCATGGACAGCTTGGTTTAACACACAGCATGTTTTAGTCCTGAAATGGGTTTTGTCTGGAAAGCAGCTGACCATGCTGGGCATGGAGGGTGGAAAGTTCCTCTCTCGTTCCAGATGTGAACTCACCATCATGCTCTTGTCTGCTTTCGTAGTCATGTGATGCACCGAGCAGTCTTCCCCAGCAGGGATTCAGTGGGAATTGTGGAGCTAGGCAGCACTGAGCTCTCAGCTCACTCTACTAAAGGTGAACTTACAGTCCTGAAAGCGTTGGCTTGAGCCTATGATTCTAAATCAGGGCTTGGGAGGCTGAGGCAGGAGGATTCCAATTTTAGAAAAGACAGAGCTGCACAGGCTACAAAAGAAGCCAAAGCCAAAACAAACTAAACAAGAGTTTCTATGGACAGAACTATTACAAAGTCATATGGTTTCCTTTGAAGTACAGCCTCACCCATGTTTCCTGTAATTTGGAGGGAACAATGGAATTTGGTTGGACTTTGTCAACATAATTCAGAGAGCTTTAGCAAGATAATTGTAACACTCTGCATGCTTAACTGGAAGACTTTTACTTTCAAAGAAATGTGAAGAACCGGCCACCCAAATTCATATTCTTCGGTTATTTTTTTTTTCCAGTGTGAATGTTGTTTCAACTACATGAATTTATCAGAATTATCAAGACTTCAGAGAAAGGCCTTCTTAAAATAATGAGACCTGTGAAATTTGTAGATAGCAGAAACCTCTGTGAAGCCATATCACATCTGAGCGTGTTCATTGCTCTATGACGGGAGAGTAATGAGGCCCAAGAGCCCTAGAGTGGAAAGGGTGGAGAGCAGAAATGGCCAGTCTTGTATTGAGCAGGTTGATTCTAGGATTATACATCTGAGGTGCAGGTTGATATTCAAGATCTGACTCAGCAAGCATCACTTTAACTTCGTGTCCACACAGAGTGCATATCAGGTGCCCCAGGTAGGGGGCAGAGGCTGACACAAGGATTGTCTGTGTCTTAGCACATGTCAACACGATGGTGTTTGGAGCAATTAAATACCAGCTAAATTTCTGAATGCAAAGGAAATCTCCTGTCCCCCCCTGCCTGCCATCAGCAGGTACATCACAATGGCCTTCTGAGGTAGCTCTTGTTGCTGTGAGTGAGTTTGTGTCCACAGGCAGCCTTTGTGAGGGACACTCAGCCTTTGTGAGGGACACTCAGCCTTTGTGAGGGACACTCAGCCTTTGTGAGGGGTACTCAGCCTTTGTGAGGGACACTCAGCCTTTGTGAGGGGTACTCAGCCTTTGTGAGGGGTACTCAGCCTTTGTGAGGGGTACTCAGCCTTTGTGAGGGGTACTCAGATGGCTCAGGAGGAGCCACACCCCCATATACTTGCCCTCCACTCTTCCTGTCTTCATCCATTTCAGAGTCAATGGTCTTGGAAACTTCAATCATATGTATCCCCCCACCCCTGCGCCAAAAAAAAAAAAAAAAGAAAGAAAGAAAAAAGAAAAGCTCATATTTCATAATGGGTGATAGGAACCCAGCTCAAGGCCACCAGCACACCCCACTGAGGTTTTCCCCATGCAGGCTCTCTTCTGATCAGAATATATTTATAACTGGATCTCATACCCTGTGAAGTCAGGTTGTGGCAAGTGGGCCCTTGCACAGTCATAGATGAGCCAAGGAGCATATCAGGCCTTCATCCAGCCAGGGTTGCCAAGGATACGCTGTCGAGGGACAGGGTCAGGAGTCAAACTGACCAATATCGAGCAAATTGCATTGGTCTGAGTGATTCCCTCTGAGCAGACCAGGAGACAGAAGCACAGGGTTAGCTCTGCAGACAGACAAACAATGCATCCGAAGATCCGCACAGAGCTTTGTCCAAGTCCCATTGCATGTGCGTATTGGATCAGCGCTGTGTGTGTGTGTGTGTGTGTGTGTGTGTGTGAGAGAGAGAGAGAGAGATAAAAACATGCACACAGAGGCTGATAAGCAAGTGGTATGCATTGAGAACATCACAATCCAGGGGTGCGCAACTATGCAGATGTGTGCTTGAAGGCCACTCCATGCCACACACCACACACTGAGCCACACAGTGTGATACAGATCTCACTAAATGCTCTGAGCTTTAGCTTTCACCTTCATTCAGGATAGAACATTGTTTTTTGTTTGTTTGTTTGTTTGGGCTTTGTTTTGTTTGCCTCAGAACAGATGAGAAATTTTCAGATTATTAAAAAAACCAGGAGAAAATTATATATATATATATATATTTTTAAAGACAGTCTACAAACTGTCTCAAACAGGGGTCATGTAAAAAATTAACCAGCAGATTTCTGAGCTGATTTCATTGCTGTGTAGTCTAGAGGATCAAGAAACATCTATTACACCATGCCAGTCTGTAATTCAGAAGGGGTAGCCAGAAATGGCTTGGGAACCCACATGGCTTCTGCCTGGCCTCACTGTGGGCATTTCTTCTACCCTCTCCCAATCAGTGTGGAAAGCCCCCTAGGGCACCATCGTGTGTCTATGAAGCTGAGAACAAACTGGAAACGAGGCCCAGGCTGGGCAATGGCTTCCCAGCACATCAACACCACTGGAAAATGGCAACTTGAATGCACAGATCCTGCATGTTAGTTTACAGCTAAGCACACAACAGAACACGAGGAAAAGGGAGAGAACCGAGAGGTACCTTCCACCCAGGCTCTTCCTGTGTCAGGCAAGTTTTAAATATATTGGAATATTAAATAGTAACAAAAGTACAGGCCCCAAGAAAACTGGCCCTTCCCATCTTTCACAGTGAGCTACAGTTTCCAGAAATGACTTCACAGCTTTTTCTGCATGTGTGCTTTTTTTCTTTTCATTTTTTGGAAAGAGAATCTGTGTGTGTGTGTGTGTGTGTGTGTGTGTGTGTGTGGTGTGTATATATGTGTGTGCGTCTGTGTATATTTTTGTGTGTATGTGTATGTATCTGTCTATATGTGTGTGGTGTGTATATGTGTGTGTGAGATGTGTGTGCACTGTGTGCGTATATGTGTGTCTGTGTATGTGTATATATATATTTGCATGTGTGTGTGCATGTGGTGTGTGTGTGTACATGCTCATGTGGAACTCAGTATGGAGCCTCGGCTGGTCTCAAACCAACAGCTTTCCTGTTTCAGCCTCCATGCGCTGGGATTAGCAGCTGCCATTCCCACCCTGGCATGTAACCAGGGCTTGACAAATACTGTCTTGTCTCAGTATTGTGAACCCCATGGGTGAATGTGTGTGTATGAATGAAACAAGTGGGACGTGGAGTGCCTGGAGTGTTTTGATTGATAAGTGCGCAAATTGCCCATGCTGCAAAATGTATCCCCTCAGACAGGACTTTGTTCCTTTTCATCTTAAGTTGGTAAAATAAAGGCAAAATTGGCTGCCTAGGAAGCCACAGGACACAGATACCTGCATTTTAATGGAATGTGATACTTGCTCTTTCTAAATCTAGAGATAAAGGGAAAACATGGTCAATATAGTTCTGGATAGAAGGTAAAGAAAAGGCTCATTCTGAGCCTGAAGTAGCCCATCCATAAAAATGCTGAATTTTGTCTGTGTTCAATTGCAATACTGACCAGAAGAAGGCTGGAGGCAAGATAATTAAGTTTCCTTCACTAATTTAGTTCTTCCTAGCATCTCCAGCCTTCTCTCTAAGTGCTTCCTGCCTGCTCATGTCACCTGTTATGTAGGATTGTCTGCCAAGGTGAAGGATGCTCTCCAGGAGCCCTCCTGAAGGGCCCCTTCCATCGCCTCTGAAAGCAGGCTGCCCGGGCCTTCTAAATGTGGGGTTTCACTTCACAGGCTCTGCCATCTGCACTGTCTGCAGCATCTTTTCATGACCCGATTCAATGGGAAGCTGATTTATGAAGAAGATGCCAGAGAAGGTCTCTAGGAAATAAAAGGAGGAAAATGAATAAATCACAGTTCTTTTCACCTAAGGAAGGAAAATTCTTTGCAAGGTGAGCTATTTAAAACATGATTAGCTCATTTATGTATGTCTACCTTCAAGGAAACCCCGACTTCAGAGCTGCAGGGAGCTGGCAGTTCACTGGTGTTTAAACTGATGAGCCAGGAGAATGTGGTCCTGAACTGCATCTGCACTGACGCTGGCATCCTGAGCCTTGCTCACTTGCCTCTCAAGAAGCTGCCTCCCTGGGCTCCTGTGGGTACAGGGCAAGAGCTTTGCCTGCAGTAAACAAAGTGGCTCTAGACTTTACAGGTTGGAGAGTGTCAGTAAATGGGGCTCAGAGAAAGAGTAGGAGTGCCTCTGGGGTTTCATCTTGGAAACCAAGACATCTGATAATATCAGAAACATGCGTGGGGCCGGGGAGAAGGATTCGGAGAGGAAAGTGCTTGCTTTGCAAACATGGATGTCTGAGTTCAGTTCTCAGCACCCACATAAGATGTGGGTAGGGTGGTCCACACTCACTATGCCAATGCTGAGCAGCAGAAGGCAGGAGCAATCCGGGAGCTCCCTGGCTAGCTGGTCTATCCTAAATGTGAGATCCGGGTTCCATGAGTACCCAGTCTTAAAACTTAAGCATGGAAGTGATTGATGGCTGCACACAAAGCCAACCTCCTGCCTCCACAGGCACATATATGCACATGTCTACACCTCACTACACATACAACACACATATAGTCGAAATATACGGGCAAGACAGTCAGGCTGCTAAAGCCTGTATCCCAAGCCTTAGGGAAGCAGGGGCAGGAGGATTGTCAGGGGTTCCAAGCTGACCTGGACTAAATAGTGAATTCCAGCAAATCTGTAACACGGAATGAGATTGTGTGTCTTTGAAAAATAAAAGGTGATTCATGGCTGCAGCAATCCATGATGATAATCCTGTGGCTAGTCCTGCGTCCACTCTGGTAGAATTTACTGTGATAATGGCCACTCTCAGCTGAATGGGTGGGCATGGGAGCGTTAGCAGGCCTTCTGGTGTTGGTCTCCTTGGTTTGCCTGTGGTGTATATGCAAGATTAGAGTCTCACAACAGTGTAATGCAGCCATGATCATTCAGGCCTTTACAACCATTGAAGCAGGACAGTCTCCCCAAGCATGGTTGGCTACCACAAAAAGCTAAAATGTTACGCTCAGGATGCGAGGCTAAGCACTGCACTCAGGGTCAGCCGCTTTCGACCCAGAGAAGAGCAAGTCTGATTGCATGCAGGTTGATGCCCCAGGTCCCGCCTCTGAGAAAAAGGTATCGGACGGGTCTGATGCTCTTTGGGTGGATGACACCTAAATGAACATCGGTACAAAGTCCCAATCTATTTCTAATATCAGAGATCAGACCTCTACTCTTGCCTGATGCGTCTAAAACAAAAAGGGGGAAGTGTAGAGAGCTGCATAATGCCGCGCCTTAAAGATGGAGCTGGTTTCTGCCTTCCACCTTCCCGATGATGAGTGCTCTCTGTCACAAACAACTCCACATTTGGCTAAGGCCGAGGATCTGGCTTGCTTCCATGTATGTGGACCTATCTGCATTGCCCACGTGGCACACTGGGGTTGGCTACCCAGAGGCTATTTAAGCTGTGGGCTGGCTTTCCCCAGGGTCAGATGATTGTTCAAGGTTCCTGAATAAACTGCATTGAAAAAAAAAAGATATTTTAAAAATATTATCCTGTGATCAACTGCATGAGGATAATAAACTTTTTAACTATTGAGCCCCCCCCCAAAAAAAAAGAAAAAGAAAAAGAAAAGGTATGGCTTTTTGAGATTACTATAGGATGACACTACTTCCTCCTTCCTCCTTCCTTTCATCCCTAGATTCTCAAAACCCTGCACATGGCTTCTATGGATGCTGTTGTGTTTGCCCACACAGGTCCCCTGTGTCACCATGCTGCCTTCATAGTGAAGGTTTTTATTTTTGTTTTTGTTTTCTTGCTACATAACTCCTCTTGATAGGTAGCATAATCCCAGGCTCTGATGGGAACTCACAGATCCTGGCTAACAATGTTAAATTGGCACCACAGCAGGCCTTGAGTGGCACAGATGAAGGATGAAGGGTGGCGAGCTGCTCCTTGTGATCCAATTGTTCCGTTACCCTGGATCCTCACTCCATGCAAGGTCTAGCTCCCAGACCCGGGGATTCTTTTCTTCTCTCACATTCACACTCAGATTTGTTATCACTGCTGTCTGTACCTCAGGCCTGAGTTGGACAGTTGCCCATGTAATTCCTTCATTCTCGCTCTGAAAAACCAAGCCACAGGACGTTAGACCCTAAACTCATATTTAGAATGTTAGAGCATGGTAGGAGCTGAAGAGCTCTTGCCATTCAGAGGACAGGGATTTTCAACACGCATACCAGGAAGCTCACAGCTAAATACATGTAACTCCAACTCCAGGTGATCCCAGGTCCTCTTCTGCCCACTACTGGCACCTGCACATGCGGGCACACACACACACACAGACACACACACACACGCACACACCGTTTTAAAATACATATCAAGGCATGGTTTGGTAACATGGACATGTTTCTTATTGCTGTTATACAACTGTTCTTAGCTATTGCTTCAAGATAAAACTCATTAGGCACAAACAAGTTCCAATTCACAGTGGGCAGTCAGTATGAATGTACCAACATCTTTGCTCTATATGGTGTTTGTCCTGTTTATAGAGGTGAAATTATAAATAAAATAGTTGACAATAAAATATTAAATACTCTGAGGAGGTTATGTAGCATGGATAAACACATTTTAATGCAAATGGATTATTTTTGATTATACTTAGTTTAGGTAATAGTTGTATGTATTTATACAAAGAAAATTCTTCTGTAAGGTAAACATTATTTGGGTCCTCTGTGCATCATTGTGTTACTTAGCTCCTATAGGGAAGATCGCCTTTGTAAAAAAAATAAATCCAAAGTATTTAGTCCCAGATGAATGCATCTAAGACGGTAAAAAAAAAAAAAAAAGTGATTGTTTCTTATCAGCTATGATTAAAGCCATTTATGGTCACTTTGATTTCTTGCTTCTGCTTTGTTAAATAAGCGTGTATGTGTTTAAATGTGTGCTTACTGTATAATTAAAGATCATTTTAAACAAAATGTCTGGCTCTCACATTTGGCCTACCCAAAATGTCCCCCATCAATCTTTATCCCATCCTTTATGACTGATCCACTATATCCAATAAGACAATCCCATTTCTGTCTCTTTGCTGCAAGAACCTGTTTCTGCTTTGTTGCTGAGATCTGTCAATGATGTCCTGAAGCTTTGCCATGCTCTTTTCTTTCTCTTCTTTCCCATGTCTGCCTTAGGCTCCACTTCCCTGGTGCGGTTCTCCTCTGCTGTCCATGCCCACCTCAGGACCATCCTTCCACGCAGCCCTGTCTCCCCACACCGCTTCCTCCAGCATGGTGGCCCCTCCCACAGAGTGATAACCTTTGTCCCTACTCTGGCGCACAGGCCCAGGCCTCTGCGGCTTCTGCATGTTTCAGTCTGCCACCTTTGTGGCTCCATATGATGGCTCTGGTTACATCAGCCGGCTGCCACGCTTCATCATTAGCCTATCTGTCATCAGTCACAAAAAATCTGTCCAAACTACTCTTACAGTGGTGTGGGTACACTGCCCCCATCATGGCATTTCCCACAGTTTCTTCCCTTCTGCTCTGGGAACCTTCTATGGCTTCCTTTCAGGGAAATCCTAAACCCTGTCTTGAGTCACCAGCCACAAGCTTTTCCCACATCTCCATTCAGACTCTCTTGGCTTGCCCACGAGACAAGAACTCTGAGAAGAGGCCAATGGGTTCCATACTAGGTAAACCAGTGATTGGGTAGGAATGGGGCCTTGAACTCTACCATGAGGACTGGGCGTGTATAGGTTGCAAGGCAGCTGATGCTGAGATGAACCCTGAGAGGCAACTTTCCATGTCCTTCGCTCTGAGCATGCATCCTACTGCAGGTTTTCCTCAGAAGCCATAGAGGGTCCTTATAGCCCAGCAGATCTCCGAGAGCCTCCTGATATCAGTCCCTAGAGCCCTCCCACCCCACAGATATCCTACTTGAATCAGTCCTTTACAAGGAAACTTGATTCACAGTGTTTAGCATATTCTAAAAGAGCTCTCTCTCTCTCTCTTTTTTGCTGGGGGAAGAGAGCCAAGAGTAATGGAGAAAGGGATTCAGACCCCACAGCACTCATGTGCATATTGGAGATGGATATTTCTAGAAAGTGTCATCATCGTTTTACTTCAAAGGCTGGATTTCGAGGGTGTCATATATATCAATATTCAAATATAAAGGCAGGGGTGCCACTCTTCCGTAGATCAATAGTAATTATCTTAGAATAGTCAGATATATTGATTTATCCACATCTCTGACCCTGTCCACCAACACAGTAAGCAAGAAATACATGTGTGCGATGCTGGCCTCTGACAGTGAGTTTTCAGAGGCAAAGAGGTTATGTGCGTATCTACACATATGCAGGGTGGTCTCATAATGGGAATCATGTGTATTTCATACACGTTGGTATTATGATAGCAGAATATCAACATTCTTGCATGGTGGTCTCGTGGGAATGATCACACATGTGTGTTCATATACATGCAGAGGTTCTCATAGCTAGAATCACATGTGTTTCTCCAAAGGTAAGGCAGTCTTGTGGCAGAAATGGCATGCATGAATAAGCATGTTATTCTCTTGAGAAAGTTCACATGTTTGTGAGTGTTTACACAAATGTGGGGAGTTCTCTCATAGCTGGAATCATATGCCTGTTCCATGTCCTGCTAAGCCTCTGTGGAGAGCCAAGGTGTTCAGTGAATTTAGCCTCAGCGGCCTTCAGTTCCCTGGCACACAGAAGAGGAGATAGTTTTTTTATTTTTATTTTTCAGTAGACACTGTGTCTGTTGAGAAATGAACTTTGATTTGGACCAACAAAGACCTGTGTCTGGTATAAAGCAAGCCCAGTTTAATAGGCAGGGATGACACTGGGAAAGGAAGGTGGATGTGGAAAGGATTGGGGAAGGGCTGTCTTCAAGGAGGCGGCCTACTGAGACAGAGGGGCACTGAGAGTAGGGGGTGCACACATTTTCTGGGGTGGGTGAGGGTTTTCTTTCCTCAGGGAGTTGTGAGCAGAGCTGGGGAATCAGGAGAGAAAGAATGACTACACAGAGGTCCAGAAACACTTCCTTTGGCCTTGGGAAGCCACGGTTAAGTGAAGCCACAGCAGGAACAAGTGTGGCCTCCATCATCTGTGAGGCAGCATTCAGGGAAACAAGGCTCTTGGTCTATACTCGGTTGACAATGAGGCTTTCCAAACTCACTGGGGATGGTGGCTGTATGCCACGAGCCCTCAAGGGAGGATCTGGGGCGTTTCCCAACTCAATGCTTTTATAAAAACTCCAGAGTGAAGTTTAAGACTGTTGGGGGGGGGTCAAAAGGGCAGACATCTTCCTGATGCAGTTTCTCTTGGGAGACTATCAGCAAAAACGTATATTAAAGCCAGACATAAGGAACCAGACACCAAAAGATGGAACCTGGGGGTCTGAAGAAATGGCCTAGTGGTTAAGAACACTTGTTCTTGCTAGAGGGCCTGGGTTCAGTTGCCGGCACACGTCTGCCAGCTCACAACCACCTGGAACCCTAACCCTAACCTGTAACACCAGTCTCAGGGGATCTGATACCACCCGCTGGTCTCTTCAGGCACCGGGCATGCACACACTGTGAGTGCATAAATACTGTTATGTCCACATAAAAATCAAAACAAATCTTTAAAATTAGTTCTGTTTATTGTTTGTGTGTGTGTGCATAAAGTATTACTGTGTGTGTGTGTGCGTGTGTGTGTGTGTGCGTGTGTGTGTGTGTGTTTTCCAGGGCACTTGTGTGAAGGTAAGAGGACGACTTTGTGGAGTTATTTCTCTCCTTTCGCCCTTTACATGGTTCCAGGTCTTTACACTTGTGAAGTTTGCCCACTACCCCCTGAGCCATCCCACTGCTATCTCAAACTCAAGTTTGTTTCGTGAATCTTTAATTTCCAGAAAGAAAATGGTCCCTCCCTGCTGGAAGGTGAGCTGACGCCACCTTGCCACCTATCCATGCTGACAAGCCACTGTGCTCGCCTTGGCAGCAAAAAGCCCTCCCTTCTGAAAGGCATCGTCCTTGCGAGATGTGCCTGGCTCTTAAGTACAGCAATGCTGTGGATGTAGTCGTCTGCTTATTACAGGAGGTAATGAGGCCTTAAATTGGGGAAATTTTAAAGACTATAGTATTTTATCGGTATAACTTTTCCAAAATGATTGCTTAGGAAGCTATTAGACAGATAGCTCATCAGGACCAGAGAATATAGAAACAGAGGAATTAAAAATAACCCTTGTCCTATGATTAGCACCATCTCCACGTGTGGCAGGCTGGGCTCATCTTCCTGTCCCTCAGCTCGAGGATTCTTCTCCCTTCCAGGCACTACCACAAAGCTTCCTGTCTTCCCATCTATGCTCTGCTCCCTTAACTAAATTCCTTTCCTTCCAAAGCTTCCTCATTCTCATCCACACAGCTCTTTTCTGGGATCCATCCAGGCCTCCCTGAGGACCTTAACGACTGTGCTTCCTCAGTGTAGCATCCAGCACCTGGAGATCCCCGCTCTCACATGGACAAGGGAAGAATGGAGCACGCCCCACCACCTACCTGCTACCAGAAGCTCCTCCAGGACACAGCCTCAGCCTCATGTTTGGACCTGTAAGATTTATTGTCATCCAGGCATACTGTAGTGTCTCACTTAGCATCTTTTTTATGATGAAAGGGTAAAGCCGAGGTCTGAGAAGATGGCTTAGTTAGTAAAATGATCGCCTTAAAAATAAGAGTACTTGAGTTTGAGCTTCAGAAACCACAAACAAACAAAACTGAGCATGACAATGCATGCTTGCAATCCCAGCAGCAGGAAAACAGAGATGCATGGGTACCCTGGAATTGTTGGCCTGCTAGCTTAGGCTACTTGGCAAGTTCCACAGGGCTGGGCTAGGGCCCAGCACATGAGAACCAAGCTTTCCAGGGCCAGGCTGGGGGCTACAAGAGTGCAGGATGTCAGAGACAGGTTCAGGAGGCTTCAGAAGGGGGGCTTTCAGCTGGATATGGTCTAGATAGAAAGCAGGTATGTCTGTGTCTATAGGGGACTGGCATCCAGGAGCACATTGCGCTAATTAAGTACGTATTGGGTATATGGACAAGGTGTTCATGCTATCTCAGACTGGAAAGGACCACCCTGTCTACAAATAAGATGGGTCAGTTAGGTATTTTAAAATGAAAGGTTGTTCACCCCATTAACTGAAGAAAGAGCAAATGAAAGGGTTCAGACATCAACGAGTTTAGAAAACAGGAGAAAAGACCATATGGGAAATAAATAGTTTCTGCGTGTAGGTCATGAAGAGTGTAGGCCTTGCACATGTGACTCCCAGGTGCAATCCCTAATGTCACCAACCTAGAAAGAGGAAGGAAGTCAGTGGGGCTAAGAAATCAAAGACACCATCTGTACAGGCTCTCTTCTGATTTGGGCTCCGGATAGCTGGCCCTCGTCTATGGGCCTTACAGTATATTCAATACAGGTCAGAAATGAATAGAAGACGTCGGACAGCTTTGCCCCAGTGAAAGGTCCTAGCTTGGTCAGTCTTGGCCCCAGCTGGAATGCTCCTGAGAGGTGACACTGCAGTGAAGAGCAGCGGGGCAGCGCTCAGGCCCCACACACAGGCCCTGTGGCTCCAGGAAGCTCACCTCTCGCCAGCTCTGCATGGGTTACGCTTTTAGTTTTAAACCTTCAGTGCCCTTTGTTGGAGAATTGGAGTCCTCCACCTTGAAATATGGAACCTCCCTTCCTCTGAACTGAAGGTGAGGACACTGTCTGGTTAGTATGGCTGGAATCGACAAGTTGGGGTTCATCACACTTGACCTTCATCTTTCTGTTACCAGAGCCTAATCATTCTGACTGTGATCTGCTAATAATCCTTAATGACTTACATTCCCCATATTTGCTCTTAAGGATACAATCTTCTTCAGACAAGCATCACTGTGGATCCTGTTCCTGTCAGGCCAAGGGGCCAGTCTCTACTCACATACCTAGCGCTGTGAGTCAAGTCTGAAATGCAACAGATTCTAACCTCGTGAGTATTGGAAATAACCATAAAAAATGCCTGCCCTTTTTCTTTATGTAAACTAGAGTTAATTTTTGTTGAGACAGAAAAGGGATGCTCCCATGGAGTGACAGGAATGCTTGGAGGCCAACACAACAAACCCCGGCTTTAAAAAACTGTCAAAATGTGGATGTGGTTCCAATCGCTTAAAAAATAGAAGGTGATAAGTTGAAAATGTCAGGTAATTGGCAGACAGATAGAAAGTTAAACTGTGTCCTCAGTGAAGAAAATTAACCAGCAGCTGCCAGCAGGGACCCCAAGGTCATGTGAATGCCAGAACCAAGCGGAGTCCAATCATTCAGAGGTCCGGCCTGATGTCTCCCCTCCCTGGTCATTTTCAGATCTCTCAGGAGCTGCCCTGAACTACTGCCAACATGTGTTCATTTCGAAAAATTACATAGATTGTGATTTATTACCCATCACACTACAAAAATCCAGTGCGAATTAAATCAGCCCTTTGTTTAAATCGCTGCTATGCACCCGGCATCATATCCCCATAAATGACATTGAAAGTATCATCTGCAGCCCTTGGCCAAGGCTGCTGATAAGGCCCCACCATGGGACGATCAATACTTACTATTCATTTTTGAAATTATCTTCACATTGATCCCTGAACAAGCACCAGTGACACAGAGGCACAGTGCCTTTAATACAATAATTATATAAAGGTTTACAGGCTCATCCGCCCAGCCAATAAAAGCTGTCACCTGGCAGGGACAGTTACAATCCCATAATCCATCAAAATGCTGTTGTCTGACCTATGGGCTTCTGGGCTTTTGGGAGACCACGATAACACACGCGTGGAGGAAGGAGAAGAGAGGCATTCGGAGTACGAAACAAAGGCTGCGAAGGATACCGCCCCTCAGCTGGGACTCCTGCTGGCTGCTCTCAGCTGTTAATTCCGTAATGATTGAACAATGGAGGGTCATCTATTTGATAACTGCAACCCACCAAGAAAGAGTGTAGCTAACCTCTTTCCCGCCTCTTTTTGGGCTTTAATTGACATGGCTGGATGTTACACTGTATGATATATGATGATTGTGTGAGCCCAGAGAGATGATGATGGAGACATGTATCTGAGGAGAGGAGCAGTAAAACCTGGGTGTGAGGCCAAGAAGCCCAATCAGGTATGATGACGTGGGGTGTGTGTTGTCTGTCTCACACAGGTGGAATAGCAACACATGTAAACATACACGCATGCTCACAAGCACAGCTGCACGTGTGTACCATCCACACACACATGAGTCTGCACATGTGCCCTGGCACAAACTTGCATGCACACATATATACACACAAACATAAATACACATGGATTCACAGAGAAAGAAAGAAACACAAACATATGGACAGGGTCATTATTAAAAACAAAGAAAATCCCCTTTCTCATCATTCTGAATGGTTACTGAAGGGGTCCTGTTAGACTCTCCCCTGATGTCTGCACTGTTATGAAGACACGGCCAAGTCACTAACTCCATCTCCCCAAAGAGCCACTAAATCAGCCTTGATTAAACTGAACACATTGCTTAAAATGCTTTGATTCTCCTTCTGATGCCTGACTTTTCATCTACCAACTGACAGGTATACATGCACAGCAGAGTGCTGGGCGTGGTGTTCCCGCTCAGCCATTTGAAGTTCCACCCTAGTCTGTATTCTGTCCTTCCCTCCAAATTATTCTCCTCCCAGATGACTTCAGGAGGCTTTTGGCAGGTGCTGTAAATACGCAGTTTAAACTGGCACTATCAACTTTTAAAAGAAGCTTTGAAAACATGTGCACTGCTTTTTTTTGTTTGTTTGTTTGTTTGTTTTTGTTTGGGGTTTGAGTTTTCTGTGTAGCTGTAGCCATTCTGGATTTGCTTTGTAGACCAGGCTGGCCTCAAACTCACAGAGATCTGCCTGCCTCTGCCTCCTGAGTGCTGGGTCCACAGGTGTGCGCCATCACCACCTGGCACTATAATTTAAAATTAACATCAAACACCATCAGAGTGTTCACTTGGCCTAGGCCAGGTATATCTTCAACGTGCCTGCTGTGGCACAGATTTGAGTAAATGTGTGTGTTTATTAGATGTTGAGTAAAGTTTTGAGATGAAAAGAAAATTGATTCAATAGAGCAAATGGTGGACAGCAGTCACACCTATGGGCTACATGGGAACATGAGAAAAGAGAAGAGTACTGGAGACTGAGTCTCAGGTTTGGAAGATTGAAAGCTCTGGTCTATCAACTTTTGTGGTTCTTGGAGAAGTGGCCCAAGAGACTGCTCCAGCTGAGCCCCTGAAGGAAGCCTCGGAAGATAAGCTGGAGTCCAGTGATGTGAAGTTCCAGCCACATCCAGGAAATCTATAGACTCCTCTGCAAAATGTCATTCTAGCGCTCTGTTATCCTGGCTGCACATAGGCATACATATATACGTACACACACACACACACACACACACACACACACACATCTGTGGTGTGTTTGGTTGTGTTTATATGTACATGAGCACTACATGTTCAAATTTCACTTTGCTTAAAAACCTCCATTGTTGTCCCAGTTTCCTTAGACAGAAATAAAAACTTTTAACAAAGTTTCAGAGCCCATAATGGAACCAGCAGTGGCAGAGAGGATGGTGGAGGGGTGGGGCACAGAGCAAGACATGATATATATGTGTGAAAATGCTGTTTTCATAGAATGTATGCTGGCTAAATACAGATGAAGAGGAATGAGGAATGAGGACGGCTGCAGAAAGGAGACCCAGAGAAGAGGGCTGGGTGAAAGCTTGTGGTAAAACCTGGAGTCAGCAGTTATTGATGCAACTTTGCCATGGTAGGACAAGGACAGCACCCAAGCAGGACTCCACAGACCACGCAGTTATGGATGCTTTCCTAGAAGCCCACACCTTTATCCCTCATGGTGAGTGCAGGGATGCAAACTGTGAACAGTCTTCTGGAGCCAAGAGGCCACGGGGAAGTTCAGGGCATGAGCAGCTGCTTCTTCTGGGAGGAGTCCCATAGACTGCGGGCGAGTCACAGCAAGATGAAGCAAGAATGCCTCCCTCTGGAGTCAGGATCCTCATCTGCAATGGCTGTAAAACTTACCTGTGCAGTTTATAGCTAACACCTAAACACGACTAGATCACACTTAGCACTCTTTAAGGAAACTGTGTAAAAGAAACATGAGACATAACAGCAGGACATTCTGTAATTGACCTGAAAGTTGGCGTTCATAGATAAGTCAGGAATCAATTTTTAAAACTCCCAGGATCTCTTTGCAAGCAATCATGTAATCCTGAGATACGGACATTCAAAGGCATTCTCCTAAGTCAAGACCTGCCCATCAATTTAGAAGTAATGCCCAAGCTCATGCAAACATAAAGCCTATATGGGAAACAGAGAACATGAAGGAATTGCAGAGTTCACAGTGCCTCTTACACCATTCCCCAGTGCCTGGCCCAGCTAGAGACCTATGCCATGAGAGGGAGCCCATCCTGACACTATTAATAATATTCTGCTATACTTGTGGACAGGAGCCTCGCATAACTGTCATCGGAGGGGCTTCACTCAGCAAATGATGAAAACTGATGCAGAGACTCACAGCCAAACATTAAGTGGAGCTTGGGGAATCCTGTGGAAGAGGGGGAGGAAGGATTGGAGGAGCCAGAGGAGTCAAGGACACCACAAGAAACTCACAGAATCAACTACCCTGAGCCTCGGCCTATATGTAACAGTTGTGCATCTGGGTCTTCATGTGGAACTCCTAAAGCAGGAGCAGGAGCAGGAGCAGGAGCTGTCTCTGACTTTGGATCTCTTTCTCCCGACTAGGCTGCCTTGTCTGGCCTCAGTAGAAGAATGTTTACCTAGTCTTCCTGGGACTTGATATGCAAAGGGCTTGATATTCATGGGAAGCCTCCTCTTTCTGAGATGAAGGGGAGAAGTGGTTGATGAAGGCAGGAGGGGAGGGGAGGAGGAAGGACTAAAAGATGAAGAGGGAAGGGAAGCTGCAACCCAAACAAAAGTAAATACCTTAAGGATATGGGAGTGATTCTAGCAGAGACCCCTACTAGTGGGAGATATGGAGACTGAAAAGAGGACTCAAACCAAAGAGGACTCATAGTAGAAGGTGGGGAACACCATTCCACCCACAAAAACTTTGTTTCAAAATTTACCCTGCCTACAAGATATGCAGGAATAAAGATAGAACAGAGATTGAGGGAAGGTCCAACCAATGCCTGGCCCAACCTGAGCCCCACCCCATGGGAGATAGACAACCCCTGACACTATTAATGAATTCTGCTGTGCTCACAGACAGGAGCCAAGCATAGCCGTCTTCTGAGAGGCCTCACCCAACAGCAGATTAAAACAGATGCTGAGACTCACAGCCAAACATTGGATGGAGTGCTGGGGGCCTTGTGGAAGAGTAGAAGGAAGAAAAGCAGGACCTGGAGGGAACAGGAACTCCACAAGAAGACCAATAGAACCAACTAACCTGAGCTGGGGGTGGAGTTAGGCTTATGGAAACTGAAACACAAACCAAGGACCATGTATGGACTGGACATAGATCTCCCACACAAATGTACCTAATAGACAGCTTGATCTTCATGTGGGTTCCCTAGGAAGGGAAGCAGGGGCTGTTTCTGACAAGGTCTCTCTTATATATTTTTCCATCATTGACCCCTGGCTGGCCTTACTTACCAAACCAACAAGTTAGAGAATGCACTCAGTCCTAATATGTCTTAATGTGCTGGAATGGGTAGGGGGTGGGGGACCCACCTTTCCTGAAGGGGGAGGGAAGGGGAATATGGGGAAGAGGAAATGAAGGTGGAACCGGGAGGAGAGGAGGGAGGGAGCTACAACTGATATGTAAAGTGAATAAATTAATTATTTTTAAAAAAATATTTCCCTCAGTTACTCACCACACTTGCGATGGTGAACAACACTACAGACAACCCATAAGTGGAGATGAGAATTCTTCATCACCAGCCCATTTTAGCCAGATGATGCTCACACTTGATTCCCTTGGCATCCTGTTTATCATCATCAAATGGCTCATGACAAAACAGCATTCTGTCATTTTCTAGTGTTCAGACAGTGGCTTGAGGCATAGCTACACTGCTCTGAAATGGATCTCAGAACTACTTTTTTTCTTACAAATGTATAGAAACATCTCCTCACCCCTCTTCCCTTGATCCCTCAGCAGCCACAGTCAGCCCTCTGCCTCTAAGAATTGCTTCTCTAGAACCTCATAGAAAGGACGGCAGGTATTGTCTGTTCTGGATCTACTTAATTCACTCAGAATGTTCTCAGGTTCCTCTGTGTTCTAAGGTGTATCAAAACTGATATGGTCCTTTCCTGTTGTACCCTTCTGAGGCTGGTGCTGTGGACAGTGCCTGAGATAGAAGTGCCTCTTGCTTGCTTGCCTCAGTTCTTCTGGAGCTGTATCTAGAAGAGTGATGGCTACTTATATGGAAGTTCTGAGTCTGTTTGTCTGTCTGTCTGTTTGTTTGAAGCTCCACACTGTTTTCTACAGTAGCTGCTTCATCTCACATCTGATCAGCTGTACTCTGGCATTCCCTTTTCTCTGTAGCCTCACCAACATGGCTATTTCCTGTTTCGCAGAAGCAGCCACCCCAGCAGCGTGAGGGTCTACCACACTGCTATGTTTCTTTGAATCTTTGACCATTAATCAGAGTGTTTGGAGCTCAGGTTCAGCCAGGGAGTTTTCTGGACTTCTTTTGAACTTGGAACTGATGTGCTCTCGGGGAGCATTCCCGGATGAGGACTCAGTTTACCTGGCCAGGATGGCTCCAGGGAAGTTGAGGTAGCTTTCAGGTAGTGTTGAGGAGTGGGTCAGGTATGAAGCCTTCACAAAACATGAAGCTGCACATACATTTTCACCACCTGACAACATCTCACATGCAGGCAGCCATTCTGCTGCTTCAAATTGTGAGTCCCCAAACCCCCTTCCCAACACACGTAAACACACACACACACACACACACACACACACACACACACACACACACCTAAGACTTGCTCTCTGAATACCTGTGCTAAGATAGCTCTTTGCGCACAGACTTCAGCCCACCCTGTATTCTCAGCAGCTGTTGCTTTTCCAAAGAGGAAGGCAATGGCCTCCTCTAAACAACCAATATCAGCCTAGCTGCAAATGATGCCTTCCTGTGTTCTCCTTGGTCTCTTTTTCTTTTTTTAAGACAGCTTGTGATTTCTCAATATTGATGTATGACATTTTGGGTCAAATAGTTCTTTGTTGGGGGACTGCTCTGTACATAGTGGGGTATCTAAAATGATCTCCCACTCATCCAAATTACAGCCAGCATCATGCTCAGCCAGTAGGAGCCAAGTATTTGCTGGTGTTTCTAGACATCTACTGTTGGGGAGGCAGAGAAAGTCTGGCTCAGAGACAGCTGTTTTCTGTGCTATCCAGACTCTGGGGAGTGACAGGGAGCTGACTCTGGCCAGAGTGCTTGCTGGAGCAGCCTGAGGGCCAGAGTGTGAATCCCTAGTGCTCACCTGAGAACCAGATGCAGTGAAAGACACCTGTAATCACAGTGTCTGGGAAGTAGAATCAAGGGTCCCCTGGAGCTTGCTGGCCAACCAGGCTAGCTGGACCAGTGAACTCGAGCTTTCCCTTGTCTCAGCAACTGAGGTGGAGGACAGCTAAGGGAAGTGAACTATTTTGATCTCGGCTCCACATGTTCCACAAGAGTTTTTGGCTCTGCATACCTGAGCACACAACACAGACACACCATATACAACATGAATACATTCACACATAGGCTCACCACAGAGACATACACACATATATACACCACACACACACACACACACACACACACACACGAATATGTTCTTACGTAAGCTCACCACACACACATGAATATGTTCACACATAGGCACGCGCGCGTGCGCACACACACACCACACACACACACACACACACACACACACACATCATGTTCTCTCACAAGTTCTAGGTTTCTAATCTTTGTTCCAAACTCGCAGAGATGGTTCTGGCACTTTACACGGGCAGGCTGCACTGCAGGCTGAAGGAAAACTGCAATTGTGTTTGTCTAGCTGAGCTCCTGTTCACCCCGTCTGTTCTGACCCTAGCAGCAGTGCAGACCAGTGGTGAGGTTGCCTATGGAGAGCATCCTCATGGTCAGGAAGCCAGGGATGGGAACACCAAGCATTTGTGAAATATCCTCTGAACAAGGAGAGAGAGAGAGACTGAGAGAGAGAATTAACAGGAGGGAAAAGATTGATTTCAGGCCCCAACCATGAGGAGGCTTGCTAGGTGTAAAGTGCTCTTTCTCTCTGCTTGAGAACCAAGATGAAGGTGCTTTCTAAGGCCGCAGGTTTAATTGTTGACTTCCCTGGTCTTAGCATCAGGTAGGGAATATACATTGACTATGTATGAGGGTATTTCCAGAGAGGCTTAACTGAGAAGGGAAGACCCACCCTGGCTTGTAGGTGGCACCATACCAAGGAAAGAAAGGAAAAGGCAAGAAGAATGCCAACATTTCTCCATCTTCTTACCAGCTGCAGGCACAAAGCATGGATACCTCACTCCTCTTACCTTGCTCTCTTTGCCTGGTGGACTATACCTTTACACTCTGAGGCAGAGTAAGCCCTTCCTTAAAAGATGCCCTCGGTCGAGCAGAAATTGGTATTACCAGCACTGGTCTTGCCATTCTTTCTGTGTTAGCTCTGGTGAAATTTAAATTTTGAACTACCCTCTGCAGATCAGCATATGCGATTTATCAGGGCCGTTCTCGGTAACTACATTAATATTATCAAACACTAGAGAGATTCCTGCTACTTGAGGAAACATTAAAAAGATAAAAAAAAAAGTCAAATATGTTTTAAATGGGTAGACTTCCCCAACGTTAATTTCTATTTCTCTGTAGAAACCCCGCAGTTGGAAACTGAGTGAACGAGGTGTGATCCAAGTAGGCGCCACTCATCAGCACTCTTCCATCCAGAACTTCAGAGCGTTTCCCCCTTGGTAGGTCTATGGCTCCTGCACACGAACGTGCCCCTCACATCTGTTTTGCCCTTGATTCAGGCTTTGTACAGGACTAGACATTCTGCTCAGCAGCCTGGCAGATGCCTGTTCAGAGACGGTCATTCAAAGAGGTATATGAAACAGTCAGCGTCACAAAGGTGCCTGGTCCTGGATTTTTATTTAATTGCTTTTGACTCCCAACAATGGGGGAGTACTGAGCTGTGGCAAGAAAGAGAAAGCCTGCGCCAGGGACGATGTATCTATTATCTCCACGATGAAGGTCATTGACCTATGGCAGTCAGAGTAGCAGAAACATTAGAAATCATGTGCAATTTAATCTTTACACAAATACAGGGGCAGCATCACAATGCCTGAATAATGAAGACTCTGGTGGAAAAAAGGAAAGGCTGTCCCCGAGGGGAGCCTTCATTTTCTCTCCTGCACTGCGCTGGCCTGCAACGCTGTGAGACGCGCACTTGGCTGACACACGTATTAATGGTATTTTGGCTGGAAGAGAGTCGATGTTTTCTGTGATTGCTATGTGCAGCTGTGACTCAGTTGTCCTCCCTCCCTCATCAGGTCCACGTGTCAACTCCTGGAGACCATTGTTCATGGAACAGCTGTCATCCCGCATGAGGTGAAGCCTTCCTGTTCCATCCTGTTCACAGAGCTTGGGGTGTCTGCTTTTCACAGCACACAGCTATATCTTGGAGTCCTTCAGAAAGTTATAAAGAAGGAGGCAGCTGGAAAGGAAGCCCAGTGCAACCCTGAGAGACCTAAGACAGAATAAAGAACTCAGTGACATCGTCTGTATCGAGACTGTTGAATGGAAGGCTAGTTTACCCGCAGCCCTGGTTCTGTGGGATGGCCCAAGGTGCTGTGACCAGATCTATGTGTGGCCATGGGGTCCCCAAGCCTGGTGCATAACTCTGTAGAAGTAGGTAAGGCTGAAACCCAGTCCCCAACTGTGATGGTGAAAGCTGATTGTCATCTTCACAGGACCTAGAGTCTACACCTAGTAGTCAAGACCTTGTAGCTAAAGTTCTGGGCCTGCTAGAGAAGGCTTTTTTAGAATGGGTTAATTGGGATGGGAGGACCTGTCTTCAATGTGGATGGCAATACTCCAAGTCCTGGTACTGAATGAAAGGAGAAAACAGATCTTTTGAATCTTACAATCTTTTTGTCACCTATTCTGCAGTGTTCCTTGAGCACTTAAGAAGGGATGAGGGCAAAAATGATATAATGAGATATTCAGGTAAATAGGTGGAACTAGAAAAACTGTAGTGAGTGGCAGGATCTAAGAGCAGAGGGAGGTACACCTCATGATCCCTCTCACTTGTAGATGCTAGCTTCCACTCTTTTAATTTTGTTTAACCTGAACTTCTGTAGAAACCAGAAAACTAGAAAGGGGCATGGGGAAGTTCCAAAGGGAGGGGGTAACACATTAAAAAAGAAGAAGAAGAAGAAGAAGAAGAAGAAGAAGAGAAGAAGAAGAGGAGGAGGAGGAGAGAAGAAGAAGAGGAGGAGGAGGAGGAGGAGGAGGAGGAGGAGGAGGAGGAGGAGGAGGAGGAGGAGGAGGAGGGAATACCAGGGACAGAAAAGTGTAAATGGGGAGGGGAAGATGAGAAATCAGAGAAGTAAGAGGGTGTAGGAGGAGATGGGTGCATGATAAAGCCATATCAACACTTACCATCTCAAAACACATCTAAAAACACAACAGAAAGATTGGAAGGGCAATACCACGTGTAACTAGATAATGCTGCTGGTATGGGTCCCTCCACAGGAGTTCTCTGTCATAATCTTCCAGAGCCCAAGCCCAAACAATACAAGCTCTTGTCAGTTTTTTGACCCAGCACTGGAATTAAAGGGTAAATCTTTGTGGAAGACACCATACACCTTGGTTACAAGATACAGAGAAAGCAACCTGGAAGTGAGACAAATCTTCCTCTTCTGTTGGCTAACTTTCAAAGTTCTGGAAAGCGTAACACCGGCAGCTAGGGGGTAGTGTCAGGGGTATTAACCAGCTATCAACCCTGCAAATCACAAAACAACCTGCCAGGCAAGAGGCACCACCTGTGCAATAGTGCCACAAATGTTAAAGGGGTAGTTCTAATTTCCCTCTGTTGCTATGAGAAAAGATCTTGTAATAAAGCTACTTAGGAAAGGGGTATACTGAAACTCAGAATTCTAGATTACAGTTTGTTATTATGGGAGGTCAAGACAGGAACTTCAAACAGCTACTCATGTCACATCTACTGTCTAGAGCAGAGAGAAATGACTGTATACATGATCATATGCTTTCTTAGTTATGGTCTCAGTCTCTCAACCTTCACATAGTTCAGGACCCACTGCCTAGGAATTATGCTGCCCACAGTAGTCTTCATTTTCCCACACTGAATTGCTTAATTAAGACTCACATGACATCTTATTGAAGGATTATACACACTGAGTTGGTCTATGAGCACCTCTGTGGAGGATAGCTTTGTGTCAGATTGACAGTACTCACATCACAGGAAACAATGGCGTTATGATTGGTCAGCTTCACATGAAGGGATTCATGCTTGCTATTGTAATCCTGGGCAACCACCGTGCCTGGAAAGGTCATATGCTGAAGTTTACTTCAGTTGTTTAGCTAAACTGACAAAGCATCAAACTGTCTTCTAAAATCAGTGCTTAGAACCATTGAAAAGCTACTCACAGCCTTCACCAGAGAACCTTCTCTTTGCAGTGAGGAGTGAGGAATGCCGCAATTTGTGCGCCAGATGCTGAAAGTAAGTGACTATTGAATCCTCGTCCCAAAACCAAACTATACTGTTGTCCTTGCTCAAAACGTTTTACCCATTTTACTTCTGGATACTTTGTTGGCTATTTCATGCTTGGGCCAATCCCCATCAAAGTGAGGGAATTTGTTCATTTCAAAAGACTTTCCCTTCCTGTCACCGCAAGATAACCCAGGCCTATTTAGACTTATTGTAACTTATAATAAGTCTGTAGACTTATTGCTACCAAGGTGATAGCACCTGAGGGCCCTGTGATCAGGTAGAGGAGGGTCATGTGTGATTGTAACCCAGGTGGTCATGTAGAGATCCAGGTTGTTGGTGTGTTTGTCTACCCATCTGTCAGCTATCTCTATCATTTTATCATCTGCCAGCCTATATTCTACCCATCTAGGTATTCTGTATCATCTATCATTTAATCCTACCCATTTCTGTTATCTATCATCTTTCTGTCAGATCGACCTATATAACACCTATATCTTTGTACCTCCCTACCTTTAATTCAACTGATCTATACCTCATCTATAAACCTGTTCTATGCCTATCTATTCTTCATTCATCATCTGTCATCCACCTATCATTTATATATGCATCTTTCAACTGACCAGTTGTCTGTTGTCTATCCAGCAATCTGTATCTATCCATGCATAAATGACATCTATAATTCTTCCCTTTCATTGTAGCTCTATATTTTGTGTGTTTTATATGTATCTATCTATCTATCTATCTATCTATCTATCTATCTATCTATCTATCATCTATCCATACATACACCATAATTCACAGCTATCATCTATATTGTATCTATGTATCGCCCCCTCCTCTTCCTTCTCTTCCTTCTTCTCTTCCTGCTAATCCACTACCTCTGACTTCTTCCTCCATCCCTCTTCTTCCTCTCACCCCACTTCTTGTTTTTTACCTTCCCACTCTAACAATGAGAAATATAGTTGACACATTCCACCACCCATAAATTTTCTTGAGAATAAACTTAATGCGTAAAATTGTTGAGTGATAGCTTTAAGGCCATCTCACTTTCTTTCAAGGAGTGTCTTAGCATATACGACACCCTGACCTATGCTGTTGGGCTCTGTGGTGGTTGAACTGGCTCCCTAGGAGCCCTGTTTAGCATTTCTGGGAAGAGAGCCAAGGTGGGGAATTTCTGTGGGCGCAGACCCCATACAGACTTTCCAGGGTGACTTCTCAACAAGCTGAGTCTTGTCCCCGAGGCACTCCTGGACATGCTGGCCCACTCAATTCTCTTTCCCATTCCAGTTAATCCCATCATACTCTGATGTCCCCACACACCACACTGCAAATTGCTCTCAATCCACTTTCATGAATTAGTTATAATTGCTATGTTTATTTAAATTTCAACTAAACAACATTCTAAAACTATTGAAGCTTTATGTTTATTTATTTTGCTTTGTTTTCATGCCATGGTGACTAGAAATTACCTCTCACTTGAAACCAAACATGAATTCAGGGACTCATTTACCAAAATAAAAGTGTTTTTTGTTTTGTTTTGTTTTGTTTATAATTTGTTTGCTTTGTTTCGCCTCTGTGAAGTGGACATTTTCCTCATGTGATTAGGCAGAAAGAATTAAACTGCAGTGTATGGAGCTGTGAGACACACTCAGGACTGCTCCATGGATTGTTTGCCCTTTGCATGAAGAATGTAGGGAACACACCAGGCAGTGACACACACGCTCACATGCCACCATCATCTGTGTAACCATCGTCTTCACATTAAGTCTATGTCCCTGGCTGTTGAGATAACTGTGGAATACAAGAGATGGAAGAGTGTGCGGTACAGCTGACTCTACCAATTGTGCCATTCTTTATTTCCAGTGAAACTACATTTTCAGTGATGACACATTTTCTTCCTAACTTCTGAGTAGGCTTCAAATATGTGACTACAAAGTTCCAAGCTGTAACAAATAAAACAGCAATAAACCTGGGATGCAAATATCTCTCTGATAGAGTGTGGAGTTATGTATGGAGTATGTGCCCAGGAATGAAAGAGTGGTGTCCTATGGTAGTGCTACTTTCAAAAATTTGAGAAATCTCAAAACTGCCTATCACAATAGTTGTATTAATTTGCATCCTTAGCAAATTAATGCAGTGAGTGAGGGTCTTTTAATCTCCCTAGCCTCTACAACATCTGTTGTCAGTTTTGTCGATGATAGCCATTCTGACTAGGGTGAGGTGCTATCTGAAAGTGGTTTTAATCTGTATTTCCCTGATTGATAGGGATAGTAAACACTATTTAAAATACTTATTGACCATTTAGGGTTTTTGGTTTTTTTTTTTTTGTTTTGTTTTGTTTTGTTTTTTGTTTTTTTTTTTTTTTTTACTTTGAAAACTGTCTGTTTTGGTCATCTGCCTTTTTGTTGATTGGCAGTTTTTCTTACTTGTTACTCAATTTCTTCAATTCTTTTTAAATTTTAGCAATTAGCCCCTTGTCTAGAGTGTAGCTGGTAAATATTTTCTCCTGTTCTTGGGGATATCTGTCAATACCGTTGACTGTTTTCTTTGCTGTACAGAAACACATTTTTATGTAGTTCATCTGTTGATCTGTGGGGTCATGATCAAAACTCAAGCAGGGAAGAAAGATGGAGGCAGGAACTGTAATAGAGGCCATGGAGGATTACTCCTTACTGCTTTGCTCCTCATGGATTACTCAACCTTTTTCCATGTAGCACCCAGAACTACGAGCCCAGGGCTGGCATTGCCTCCTGTGAGGTGGGCCCTACTACATCAATTATCAACCAGGAAACTACATCACAGGCCAGCCCACAGACCAAGCTTATGGGGGAATTTTCCCAACTGAGATTCCCTATTCCAAAATGCATAGAGCTTGTATCAATTTGTCATAAAACTAGCCAGAACATCTGTAAAATATAATATGGGAATTTTGATTGGAATTGCATTAATTCTACAAATCAATTTTGGTAATACAAACAATTTTCACATTATTAATTGTGCCTATCCAAGTTTTTGAAGTAAAGGATTATGTCAACTTCAAATAGGAATAGTTAGATGTCTTTTTAAATCGCTATTTCTTTTTTAAAAATGAAGTTATCCATATATTTGATTTTACATCCCAATCATAGCCCCCTCTCTCTTCTCTTCCCAGTTCCACCTTTCCACTCTCTTTCCCCTTTCCCCCTCCCCTTCTCCTCAGAAAAGGGGAGCCCCCTTACAAAACCACCCCAGCCCATCAAGTCGTATCAGGACTTAGTATTGTTTTCTGTTGAGGCCCAACAAGGCAGCCCAGCTAGGGGAAAGTGATCCAAAACCAGGCAATGGAGTCCAAGTCAGATATGACCACCGTTCCCCTTGTTGCTATGAGACTAACATAGAGACCAAACTGCCCATCAGTTATGTTGTGGATGTAAACATGTTTCTATTTTGATCCCAAGTGTAGGAAATGGGACTGATTCAGATTGTCCACAGCAGCAAACTATTTGCCTCACATGGCCATGAAGTCCTCACAATGATTGCCTGGTGGTCCAGGACCAGGGATAAACTTTGTGTTTGAAGGCTTGACATGTGCCCTATCCTGAATCAACTCAGAGCTTGAGGAAGCCCTATAGACACACCAGATGACGCTCCACTCTTCTTTCTCCATGCTAGGAAGCTGAGCTTAGTTGGTTGCTGTGCAGGAAACCTTGCCAAACCCAAGGCTCAAGGCGATGAAGGCAGGAAGAAAGGTGTGGTGGTTTGTGCTAAGGTTCGAGAAACTGTTCTGTACACAGCAGATGCTAAAATCTGCCCCCCCCCCCATCAAGATCTGAGGCTAATAGGGCTGAAGCTGCAGCTCACTTGGCAGACTGCTTGTCTAGCAGGCAGGGAGCTTTGGGTGCACCCCATAACTATTAACCTGGCACGGCAGTACTCCACTGTAATCCAACCACTCCCAAGAGGAAGGAAAGAGGATCAAGATTATTCAAGAGGAAAGGAAGTTCAAGATTATTCTCAGCTAAAGAGTAGACTCAAGGCCAGACTGGGATGCATGGGAGCCTGTATAAAAAAGGATTAATAATTAGAAGTTTGTGGTTATTTAAGAATGAAATCAAACTTTTTTCTACTTTCAACTATTCAAATGGCCCCAAGCTGTGAGCATGTGAGCACAGTGCAGCCGACTGATGTGATTCCCACTTGCTGGGCTCTGCAGGGTTCCCTTGGCTTACAGGTGATGTCACAGAATTGCCAAGACAGCATGGCTCTAGAGAAGAGCATAACCCAGGAGTTCTGAACTGAATGAGGGAGACTTTACTCTGGGCCACCTCTGGGGTTCACCGAAGTCAAACACGAACTGCACCAGCCAAAGTAGTCCTCGTAATCACGTCGCCTACAGGGAGGTCTCTTGCTGCTCATGCTTCCACTTCCTATCTGGGTCGTCGCTGTGAGACAGACTCTTTCCCAGAGGAATCCTCTTCAGGGACAGAGCAAGTTGTAAGCTTGTAAGCTGTTTACAAAACAATGGCCAAGTGAGTAAGGTAACCAGTCTCCAGTTGCCAGGAAGGGCAAACTCCAAGGCTGTGAAAAGGGCAGGAAGTCAATTCAGAGTATAAATAATAAAAACAGCACTCAGGCTCTGAGTTGGCTTATGTCTGATGGAAGTATAACTCACAGGTGAGGACGGTCCTCTGGGCTTCCCCTAAGTATAATGTCTGTATTTACTAACAAAGAGATTTAACCCAGCATGCTTTCCATGATCCTGTTGTGAGCCTCAGGCTGATAAAGAGGCATTACCCATAAATATGAGGAACTAATGCCTTAAGCCCTCGCTTGGAGGATCAGGTAGCCTCCTGTCCCCTGACTAATTAAGTGCAGTCAAGGAGGCTCATTCATGTAAATATGTGTTTTGTTCGTAATGCAAAACCCTATCTGCCTCTTGAAATCTCATCTCTATTCACATGTGCAAAATTTATGTGGGATCAAGTAAAATCAGCCATGCCTCGCATAATTAAAAAGCTGATGGAAATAGGATAGATGCTGCCTGGGCTTTGCTAAAGCCTTAATTAAAGTGGAATTTCCCCCTGTGTAATATGTTTGCACGATTTTAAAGATAATCATTTCTTCCACATTATATGAAGTTGTTTTAGGTGGACAATAAAATAATTTTAATATACAACTGTAAAAATGATATTGGTCTCCCCAAGTAAGGAAAAAATCCTTTAGAGACAAAACTAGCTTTGGTACCTTTTATATCAAATAACCATAGTTGCTTTTGAATGAAGTTTTATAATGTGCAGGGGCTTAGGGTGGGGCCATGGTCTTAAGAAGCAGGAGGGTGAAACCGTCTTTAAAAGCTGTCCAGAAATGCAGCAGTATCACACACTAGCCTCCAGTCCCCAGAAAGTGGGTGCCTAGGACCCCCACCTCAACATAGGCTTCATAACTTATAACTTGCATGGGAAGGAGCAAAGTGGAAGCCAACGGTGGAGTGCTAGAATGAGGTCACCACCCACTCCTAGGAGTGGTCTTTGCTTTTTTTGCATTTACACACTATGCGTGAGATGATCTACAGCTGAGAACAAAGCTTAAATTTGTCTGGAAAGAAGATACAAATATACCAGGCTTAAAATGTAATATTACAGGCTGCTTAGCAGCTAAAGAGGGTTTATGCTAAAGAATGGCGAATGTAATTTCCTTGAAAAAATTATAAGCAAAAGGATTTAATCTAATCTAATATCACCGCTAAAGCCTGCTGTGGTCGTGTGCAGCATTTGGCGAGTACTCAGGGCCGAAGGGATAGTCCTGAATTAGCACAGCCCAGAAAGCAGCTTTCCAATTTTTATCAGATTATCAGCATTGCTGGCTTGCACTGACATGTTCAGTAACATGCAGCAAGCACTCTCAGGCATCATATTTCTGGCATGTAAAGTATCCTCAAAGCGCATTTTAATTGTTTTAACAAGATAAAGTACGCTGTATTTGCATGAATAATATTATCAGTATTACATTAACCCTCTTCATTTATTATCACTAATGCTACTTAAAAGAGATGTTAACAGAGTAATCCGTCCTCATATCATGACCTTGGCCAGGAGTACATGACGATTCATATTCATTATGCCGAGCTAAGAGCGGGTTTCTGCTATAACATCACTTAATTTATATTCTGAAAAGGCTCCGGGGACAAGTTGCTCTTGTGCATTAGGCTTCTATCTAAATCGCAGTATCCGAGGACGAGTGAGAATGGCAGATCTCTATTAAACAATCCCTGCGTGTGCGGTGGGCTCCCCAGATACTCGCATGAAAGTGCTAAATTCCAGCCTCTCCTTCGACATGAAATCTACTGCCACAAGTGCTGTGTGTTTGCAGGATACATACAGGGATTACAAGAGAGTCTAAGTTAAAGGTTAGAGCACTGTTACCCTTGACCTTCTCTACCACTCAGATATGAAGACAAGCCAATGACTGCCTTTAAAAAGTGTCTCTACTGTATGGTTCCTCTGTCAGAACAGGCAGGGTACATGTGTGCCCACTACTAACTTGCAATAGTAGTTGCTTGGGGGAAAAAAAGGTTGCTTGTCTTTTTTCAAAAATAACCTCAAATAAACAAGTGATTTAATATACCACAAAGTTGGTATATTTATAGCACAATTAATAACTAGGAAATGCCAACGTGTTTCACAGTTATTAATGAGATTTCCCATTGTATTGGTATAATAAAATATTCCTGAAGTGTTTTACTTTTGCAAGTGCCTGGAGACATAATATACTGGATGGTTTAATAAGCCTTGATGAGTACAACATTGTTGAGGCAGAGAAGTCCAGATCTAAGCTTCAGACTGAAAAGGTACCATTTAAGTTTCTGTAGTTTTTAGAGCATTAATCCCCATCCAACTGGCTGAATTCCAGAACTGCTTACACAAAGAGAGTAGCATTGAGGTAAATCCATAAGAAAGACCTTGGAATGTCTGAAGTTGGTGAGAGATGAGCAGAAAAGAACTGAAAATATCAGGTGACAAAAGAC
This sequence comes from Meriones unguiculatus, assembly GCF_030254825.1. NCBI lineage: Eukaryota > Metazoa > Chordata > Mammalia > Rodentia > Muridae > Meriones > Meriones unguiculatus. The sequence goes on along the minus strand of NC_083350.1, from coordinate 8,176,673 downwards.
GTGGGCATTTTGGAGGTGTACTGGCCTTCCCAGGACTACCTAAGGTGTTTATGGAAATGTGAAAGCAGGGAAGATGATGGCTTTGGAGATAATGCAGGAGAGGGTGGTAAAGATGATGCTGAGAGTGCTGTGGGAGATGGCAATGATATTGAGAATAAAGCTGATTATTAGTATGGAAGAGATGATAGTATCAGAATGGTGATGGTTATGGTATGGTGATGGTGACAATATTGAGATGAGAATGATGGGAGATAGTGATAGCATTGAGGTGATGAGGTATTGTTGATAAAACTGAGATGCAGATGGTATTAGAATGGGGATGGTGATAATGTTGGGATAGTGATGTCCAGATTTTGCATAATTTTTATTATTTATTGCTTTAAAATCTTTATTTCATTTTTTAAATTGTGTGTGTGCGCAAACACATGCATGGGTTGAAATGAGGATGATCATGATGTTGAAATGGGCATGATTATTGGGACAGGCATGGTATTAGGATGGGGAACTTTTTGAATGGGAATAGTACCATGATGTGGATGGTGGTAAGATGGCATGGTGATAGGATAGAGGCAGTGATGATCTTGGAAATGGTAATGGGATGGTTCCATGTGGTATGGGAAATAACACTGAGATGTTCATGGTGTTGGGATGAGCTGGTTTTGAGATAGGAATAATACTGAGGTGGAAAGGGTGTTGCAATATTGATGGTGAATATATAGTGATGAAATTGTGATGAAAGTAACATATGGTGTTATGATGAAGATAGTGTTGGAATGGATGGTTTTGGAGTAGGATCCGAAATGGATATGGTGTTCAGATTGGAGACAACAATGAGACAGACATGATGTTAAGATAAGGATGGTGTTGAGATACTGTGTTGATACATAGGGGGATGCTGTTAGGTTGGGCATGGTGTCAGGATAGCTATTGTGTTCTGATAGGGATGCTGTTAAGATGGGGGTGGTGATGGGATGCAATGGTGTTAGGATGTTGACAGTGTCAAGATGATCTTAATATTAGGATGGGGATGATGATAGGATGAGGAAGGTGTGATGTGGGGGGACATTGGGATGACAACAGTGAGGGGAGGGAAATAGTGTGATGGTGACAGTGTTAATACAGAGGAGATAATGGTGTTGGGATGGTGACAGTTTAGGTTTGGGAGTAGTGTTGGGATGGGGATAGTGATTATGGTGGGCTAGTGATAGTATCGGAATGGATATAGTGTAGGCATAGGGTAGATATTAGGACTAGAAGAGGGGTGGGATGGGTGTGGTTTGTGATGGGGATGATAACAGATACACTGTTAGGATAAAATGATGTTGCCATATTGTTGGTATTGGGATAGAGATCCTGGTAGGTTGAAGAGGGTATGAGGATCATGTTGCAAGAAGGCTGGTGTTCAAACAATGATGGTATGATGAAGATTACAGTGTTTGGATGCTGATGCTATGATGGGATGGTATCGGAACAAGGATGGTGTTGTGATGAAGTTGATTTGGCGATGGGTTTGGGATGTTAATGGGATGTGATGGGAATGGTTCAGAGTGTTAGGAAGAGGGTGGTAATGATTTTGAGGTGATGGGAATGACGGACTGGGGATGGTCATAGGAAGAGATCAGGGTAGTGGTGATGCAGTATTGGGCTGGGGTAGAATTGAGATGCGATGGAATGGAAATGGTGACAATGTTGGGGATAGTGGTGTGATGGGGTGGTGTTGGAATTGAATTGACACTGAGGATAGTGTTGAGATAAAGATCCTGTAAGGGTGAGCATGGTCACAGGATAGGGATGATGCTGGGATGATGAAGAGGTTATGGTTATGTTGGATTGGGGATAATATTGGGATGATAATCATGTGAAAATGATGTTGTTGAAATAGAGATTTCTCAGAGACAGGGATGCTGTGAGATTTAGGTGGTTTTGGAATGGGAACAGTGTTGGAAGGTGATGGTGTTAGAAGAAGTGCTGCTTGTACGGTGACATTTTTTTATGATTAGGGTAGTTTTGGACTACCTATACAAGATAGAAGAAGATGATAAGGGGCCTTTCCCACTCTATAATTAATAATTAAGATGAATATACTTGGGTTTCAAAAATTTTGTTAGTCAGACTGGCTTTTTTCCTGTGTCTACACCATGATCTCCATGTGGGTGGAAATCCTAATGCAGGGATCTCTCACTGTTTTTCTTCACTCTCTAAACAGTCAGTACACACTTTCCAAGTTGCTGAATATTCTCTCTCTCTTTTTAATTGAAACACTGTGGCAGATATCTGTAAGTAAAAATGTTATATTATAAATTTTCATTTATAAATTATAAATGTAAACTCCAAAATACAATATTTAAAACTCTGCCATTCATTCAATAGCCTTCTATTTACAGTCAGTGTCCAGTCAGGTCTCTCTACATCTTGAAGTGCAGTCTGTTTCTAGGGTGTGCCACAGGAGGGGATCTATAGAGCCTTGCACAATGAAGCTATGTCCTCTGGATACATTATCTTTTCTCTATTCTGGTCATTTCAGGGGCAAGAGAAGTGAGTATTTTACTCTTTTCTGCCTTTGGGGCAGGAAGTCCTAGGCTCCTGACTGAAATCAGCATCTATACATGCTAAAGGGAGGTTTGCACTATTAACCATTTGGAGTCAGTTTTCTTTGCTCAGAAGCGTCGCGGAGTAAACCCTCCTACTTAAACTCTGCCGCAGAATCTGCTGCAGTGCATGCTCACAGTTGACCACAGTGTCCAACAGCACCGCACTCTGAAAGGGCGCTGACTCCTCTCCCTTTTCATGATGAAAAATACAAATAGCAGAAGCTGACCCTCTGCTTGGTTTTCATCAATGTGAGAGAAGACACAGGTCTAACGGGAGCTTCCACCAGCCTTGGCTTTCAACATATGCGTTAGTTACTTTTCTATTGTGATAAAACACTATGTCAAAGGCAACTTATAAAACAATGGTTCTCAACCTGTAGGTCTTGGCCCCTTTAGGGGCTGAATAACTTTTTCACAGAGGTCATCTAAGACTATCATAAAACACAGATATTTATGATTTGTAACAGTAGCAAAATTACAGTTATGAAGTAGCAATGGAATTAATTTTATGGTTGAGGTCACCATGAAACGAGGAACTGTATTACAGAGTCACAGCACTGGGAAGATTAAAAACCACTGTTATATAGGGAAAAAAAAAAGCTTCTTTGTACTTACAGTTCCAGAGCAACAGGTCCGTGGTGACAGAGAAAATTCAAGACAGATGGAGAGAGAAGCTGAGAACTCACACCCTGAATTCCAAACAGGAAGCAAAGAGCAAACTGGGAATGGAGTGGAAGCAGTATTTAAGTTCTCAAATCCCTTCCCCCAGTAACTTCTAGCAAGGCCACACCTCCTAAGCCTCATAGCAGTGCCACCAGCTGGGGACTAATTGTTCAGACTATGGGGAACATCTCATTCAAACCACCACAACACAATTATTCTTTTTGCTTCAGTTTATTGACAATAAAAATTGTCCATTGATTTTACAAGTGATCCCAAAACCAGTAACATAAGCAGAAATGACAGTGTGCCTTGCCGTCAGTGGAATGAGGGGTGCTTTTCAGATTCCCGTTGGTAGGTAAGCATAGCGTATTCAACGACACTTACAAGATCAAACTGACAGTTCAGAAAAAGAAAATCAGTGTTCAAAATAAGTAACTGTTCCCACTGAGTCAGCAGTAATAGACAGTGAGAACCTGGCGTTGTCTTAGAAATTCCAGCTGCCCTTTCAGTTGCTTGTGAGCAAACAGATACTCAGATGACAAGGCGCATAGCACACTTGTAAAGAGTGAGCATTTTAGAGGGTGCAGAGTATGCACTTGTGCTTAAAAAGCATTCTGCACGTTTGGCTTTAGTGTTTTCAGATCCAACAAGGAGCCCCTTTGGGGACTATTTGGAAAGACATGAAATCAGAGGCTCTGTGCCTAATGGCAAGAAGGGAAAGGAACAAATGGCTCTTATGGGGGTGGGGAGGATGGAGCATGAGGTTAACCCTTTCAAGACCCTCAAGCATGTTTCTTCCTTCTATGCCAAGAAACACATTGGCCCCCAAACTTCTAGAATCTATCTTTTGATGTGTCAGAAGTTCTGAGGGACGGATACCTGATCTGTACATCTCATGAAACCTAATTGGTGTTTTCATTTTGCAGTAAGAATTTTCATACCTGTTTGTAAATCATATGCCATTTAAAAAAATATGTTTGTATTCTTTGAGACTTTCATATATACACAGTTATTATGGCCGTGTATCCCACTTCAGCTTCATGACATTTTATATGTATATATAAAATGCATATATACACACGTGTTTGTGTGTGTACATGTGTGTGTGTGTGTGTGTGTGTGTGTGTATGGGCATTCACTGGAGCATGATCAACTTACCAGGAGCCACACCTCAGAAAAATCCCCTCCCTCCCAGAGGCCACCACTGTCAACAGCTCCTTGGATAAGATGGAGGCTTGTGATAGCCTCCTCTCCTCCACAGAGTGCTGAGTGGCTGATCTTGTGCAGGTTTTGTGCAGGCGATCACAGCTGCTGTGAGTTTATGGGTACAGTGGGTCTGTCCTGTCCAGAAGACAGTTTTTGTCCTGGTTCTCCCTAATCTCTGACTCTTGCAATTTTTCTGGTGCTTTTTCCTGGATGATCCCTGAGTGTTGGGTAGTCTCTGTACTTTTACCAACTGGGACTTTCCATGTAAACATAATCAATTAATCAAAGTAACTTTTTTGATGAGGTACAAGAGATGCACAAGTCTATGGATACAGAGATTTGAATTTAGAGTCAGTGAGATACTGTATCCATTTACCAAAATAATAGCAGTAGGTTCAGTCCTGGGGCTGTGAGATCACCAATCACAGGTTCTTGGCAAGATTTACAATACCAATCATGTGTTTCCTCTGTGGTGCACACTTTAAGTCCAACCAGAGAGTGGTTGGTCACCCCATAACATTAGTTCCACTATTTCACCCACAGGCATATCTTACCATGTCTTCCACATAGATTTTTGCACTGCTCACAGGGTTCAGAGCTTGATAAACTGTTGGTGAATTTTCTCCGCCAGCAGCCTGCCTAGTGCTAAGAAAGCTAGCCAGTAGGGAGGAAGCTACCTGGGTGATGTGAACCTGATTTCTTCATATCGTGTGGCCAAAAGCTGTGGAGTCTTCAATAGTAGGGTCTTGATGCCAAGTTCTGGTGGACAACAATGATTAATAACAATAGCCTATATTGTTTTGAGGGTCTTCAAAGTATCCCTCATCAACAATTTAAGGGAAAGTGTTCTACACCTGTCATTGGACTTTATATTTGTCAACTTACATTGTCTGGGAGGAACATGAATATTAATTAGACCTTGTGTTGGCTAGCCCCAATTAAAATATATTGTGTGAGTGCGCGTATGTGTGTGTATATGTGTATGTGTGTGTGTGCCTGTATGTGAAGCTTATACAACAATAGACTTCTATATGCTTTTCAAAACTTTAGTGCTAGTGACGTTTTTCCTGCTTGTCCAAGCACACCCTCCTCTTTGTCTCCTTACTTAGACCTCCCTTGCTATTATTCCCCCTACCCCCTGTTACTTGCTCATCTTTTGAACTCTCCTGGTACTTTAAAATAGATGTGACCTGAAGGGTATTTCCCTTCACGGCCCCATCATGAAACTTGTGATGTCTGTCTCTCTTAAGGAAGCTTTTCTTCTAACACTAAGGCTTACTCTTTTCCTTCAAGGCTACGACATGTCTATATATGTCCTGATGTTATTGCTTCCCTGATAAATCTCCCTCTGAAGAGAAATTCATCTTTCTTCCCTGGAAACCTGCATCATCCTTTGTAAGTTATGACAGGGTGAGCTGGGGACTGCTATTCATCTGTACACGGGTTTAGCTTCCCACCGTTTGCTCTCTACCCTTGTACACCTTATGGTAGGTTTCTGTGCACATAGTTTCAAAACTAGATGTTGCTAAACATTCTTCATTCCATCACTCTCCTCTTGCAAATATGAAATGATACCATCAATTGATGTGACTCTGATTTTCACGTCAGAAATCTTCATATTAGACTTAGGCCTCCACTTATTTTCTGATTGCAAAATGCTGGTCAAAAATGCTGGCAGAATATTATGTAAAGCCAAACCAACAAATAACACAAACTTGCAACCTCAGATTATCTGGAGCTATTAGGTAACATTAATACTAATCACTATATCTGGTGATCTGTGACAACAGCTCCCTAGGTCCTTGATGGATGGAGGTTTAATAACACTCGGTATAAAACCTTTGCAATGGAGTCTCTAAACTCTAAATACACATGTTCTGTAGCTTTCCTGCTGTACAATAATTTCTTAACCAGTCAGTCAACACTAGTGGAACTGGCACTGAGTTGAGTGTTGTGTGGAAGGGTCTGCATTGGTAGGGAGCTCAGAGGACTCTGAATATAAAGTTTCAGTGAAATAAAGAAAGAAAATGAAAAGCACATAATGATGACAGAGCTAAAATTGGGGCAGAGTGACACCTCAAAAAGAATCACACTCTGAAATCTGGGAGAGATGAAGAAGAGAAGGAGGAAACATATGTATCTTAAAACAATACAAATGATTTGCTGAACCCTCAGTGTCATGCTGCCAATTGAGAATTTTATGAATTACTTCCTGGAACTATTACAAAACTCCTGATTGGAGCTATCACAAGCTACACAGAGGGGACTTGAGGGCTGTGAACAGCTCCTTCGACCAGGCAGTGGAAATCTTGATTTGAGCGATCTAATTCCAACATAATGGTTATGTATTACCACATGTGACTTTCCCCGAGAAGACAAGAACAAGTCTCTATTTGCCCCACACAGAGACCTGACAACAAACAAAACAAATGATTCCACCCTGGTCTAGATTAGTGAACCAATGAGTCTACCGGGGTTCCTTTTCTGGGAATGGGTGAGGGCCTACTTACAGGAGCATGGGTAACTCAGCACAGGTGTATTAGCAAAAGGCCACTCCAGCATGGGTGACAGCTCACGAAAGCTGCATTCCTGGAACTTTGTTACCTGCTGGGCCAGCAGCAGCTTGACAGGACAAGGATCAACAGACTTTCTTCTCCCTAACAATGCTTACTGGTTATAAAGCCTTGTGAATTGTAGGGTTCAGCATTCTGAGACTTCAATTTGGCTTTCTTGAGCTTTATAAAGCATGTCCCTCCCCCAGCTGAGAAGAAAAAGCTAAACCTAGCAGCATATTAGAAGACTCTCTCCCTTCTAGTTCCTTCTTGTCATTTATCTTCCCAGATGTTCTTCGAGAATCACAAACAAGGGAGGGAGACCTCTGCTGCCTCTGGTGGCTTGGCCTTCACCTCCTTGGCCGCTTTTCTGTGTCACTTGTGGAGTGAGGGTGAGTCTGCTTTTCCTCGATGAGGATAGACACCTATACACACCCTGCGCGGCAGGAAAGCCACCAACCATTTCCCTCCCTCGTTTCATAGCCAGCTGGCTGCTAGATGTTCTTGGTGTTGCCCGCCCACCTGAGCTCCACGAGGGAAAGCTGACTAAAAAGGCACTGGAAAGAGCCTCTGACCCAGACAGCTGTAGACCTTTGGAAGATGCTCTCAAGCAACTTTCCCCCACCCTTGCCCAGCCCCTGCAGGGTCTTGCCTCTTCCTAGGCTTGGGCTTTTCATTTAGAGATGGGGTCCCCAAGCCAATTCCATTTTACTTTCTCATTTCTCACAGCACCCTCAGTTTCTCTTGACCATGCACCTTCTGGGGCCATGATGAAAACAGGCAAGAAGAGTTAAGGAAATGGAAGAAGCTCCTCCATGTCCCCTTCCTGAGAGGACAGTGACCTAGGCTCTCTACGGGGCCTAGAGAGCCACTGGAACACCTCTCACTTTTGTCTGGGCCTGACCTGATTTGTACCTTTACTAACGTTCATGAGAAGGTTCCATCGTGAGGTGTGCTACTTTGAGCTTGCTGTGCCACCTGGTAGCTGATTTAAGCATTCAGGAAGGGTCAATAAAAACAAATAGGAACATACTCAAACAGACACTGAATGGGTGGGAGGGCATGCCTAGCACTATAGCAGGTTATAAAGGCTCAAGGATCACATAGGAATGAAGGCAGTGTAGAAATCACAACTGAAGTGCCCGTACACAAAGCTCAAGGCATGGCGTGGCATCGTAATGATGCCCGACTTGCTTTCTATTATTTACTCCAAGTTTTCCATTGACCGTTTTTATTATTTAGAAGACAAAGTTACATAAATGGATCTACAGATGACTATATAGGCCTATATTTGCATGACTACACATATCTAATGTCTATTATATGTGTGTATATAGTTATAGAAAATACACATATGTCTACATCTGCATACGTGTACTTACAGAGCGTAGCTGCATGTGTCCACATGTGATCATCGTTGTTGCACATGTTAAGTGATCCAAGGGGGTCCTAGAGTGCTGGTACCCAGCCTGATCAACTCTGATGGATACTCATGATTTATTACATGTGGCTGCGGCTTCTGAAGACGTGATTTAGTAGTCACTGGTTATTTCAATTTACTCTTTTTGCGTTTTTAATTAGTAAATGAATCCCTCATGATCAAATGATTAATTGCACAGTAATTCACTGCAGTCCCTTCCTTTCCTATTTGTGCAGAGCCCCATGCACAGAGTGTTTGGAATATGGGCTGACATTATAAATTACAGCCATGCATTCACACGGCCCTCGTCTGCATTGTGTCAGCACTTCCATTAGAAACTCCCATTTCCAAGGTGCTTAAAAGTAAGCTGTGAAAATTCATTTTCCAATGGCAGCTGGCATAGAGGGTGTCTGCCAGGGAGCAATGCTTTGAAGTCAAATTGGAGACTTTTACTTGGCCATTGTTGGAAGTCTCAAGCAGAAAAACTTAGCACCTTTCTCAAAAATTGTCATGAAACAAAAATAATTTGAAAAACCCCTCTTTCCAGAGGCAGTGGTTCTAAAGCGAACACTAGAATTATGTGAATTTTGCCTATTTGGGCAGTTTAAATTTTGTTGTTTTCTTGGAGTTTAAACTCACTACAATTCCCCTGCCTCAGTACCCAAGCCCTCTAGCCAAGAATGTTGGAATTACAGTTGGAGCCACTATGCCCAAATGTAGATTTTACGTGTAGGCCACTCTTGCTTCCAACAAATTTTATTTTGGAATTATTTTGAATTGAAAGACAAATGCTGAACAGTGGGGTCCTCATAGCTCACTGCACAACACCCAGTTACTAATCTTACAAAGTCCCTTTGTTTCCCTTCTTTGTTGATATGTTGCTTTAGTATGGTAGCACTGTATTAATTAATAAACCACTAGTTATATGGTATTATTAACCAGAGATCAGATTTCTTCAATTTTATGTAACATTGCCTCGCCATTTCTGGATCCCTTGGGAGATGAAAAGCAACCATCTATTCCCCCTCCAAAGAACACCATGACATAATAAGAAATCTGACCCAAACCTAGCTTATTTATTTATGAATTTAGCTTATGAATTTATTGGCTTTATTGATGGGAACATGGTGACTTAAAGACAACTTCATCACCAAAAAGGGCCCACCCCTTAGCATGGGTGATAACATGAAAACTGCATCCTTGCGACTTACAGGCAGCTCCACCAAAGACAGTTCTCCTCCCCATCAGTCTTTGTTCGCACATAACTTTTGTGCTTCCTGTAACTGTCTGGGTTTCCCTGAGTCTCCTACATTTCCCTAGATCAGTTCTTCAGCAAGGGAACACATCAAGTTGAAGGTATTTCCTTCAACACACACTCACCGGACATTTAGGCATTTAGTTTTCCCTTCCTTATTTACTCATGTTTTCAGTCATGTAGGTTTCTAGCATTGACCTGGATATTTTACATTCAGGTTCATCAGCTAATGCTATTTTACATAACTTGTATTTCCTCAAGCTTTGGCTCTTACTTCTTTTTTCCAGGGTGTACAGTTGTAACAGCAAAGTTCCTCAAGATGCTACCTTTGGCTCTGGGCCTCAGTATCCCACAAGGCTCGTGAGCTCCTATTTGATAAAGCTGAAGTAACAGTCTACATTGTCAGTGTCCCACCTGTAATGGGTGTGGTCTACAAAGTCCCTCTTGGAGTGAGTCTAACCTACAGTATTCCACACCTGGAGAGTAACCTACCCTGTCCAGTGTGTAGTGACTGTAACCCGACCTGGTCCAAGGGTAGTAGAGGATGTGGAGGAGGAGGGAAAAGAAGTTACTGCTCATGGAAGGATGGCTATTTAATGTCACAATAATGGTGCCATCTTGCTTTGAAGAGCTGAAATAGACAAACAGAGAGGTTCAGTTCTTGTCTCTGCAACCCTGAGTGACTCTGGGAGGTTTGTGTTATGAGTCCATGCCTGTGACTGCCATGGGATTGAGTGGGATACAATTCTTGCACAGTGTGCCCTTGCACAGCGGCTGTGATCTTCCATACACGCGTGTGAGGACACCTTCCACACAGTCTGTGCAGGCCAGGAGAACACAGGCAGCAGAATATTGGAGTCCCCTAGGACAGGCTGCTGGCAATGTCACAAATACACTTTCCAGAATCAGAGGCTGGTTCAGGGATGACAAGTACGGCTCTGAAGAAGTGTCTGTGCTGTGGGGAGGAGGTGACATCTCTGCTTTCTTTCTCAGGTTCACCATCTGCTCTCCAGTGCATGATGGATGCCCTAAATTCCACACCACGTGAATCCTTCAGGGGACCGTGCTCCAATGTCACCTCTCCCATCTCCCCCTGGCTTGGAAGAGAACCTCCCCTGACATATGCACACATCCCTCACTTCCTCATGGCTCCTTGCTGGTTCTGCCCATCATCCCACAAGGATACTGCCATTCCAAGAGGCTCCCTTCCCTTCCAACCACACCCTTCCCATGACACCCACGTGAGCATTGCCCCACCATCCTGTCAATTACCTTTATACAAAATAATTACAAAGTGAATTTCACTATAATTTATAATTTCTAGCTGTAAAAATTTTAACTATAAACAAAAATCAGAATTTTGTTTTCTGTAAGTGAGTTTTATTTATACCCACTTTTCTCCTCTGTATATGGTAAATCTATGGGACACTATTTTATACTTATTGTATAATGTTATGTACATTTCCATATGCATGTGCATACAGAGTTTTACATAGTTATACATGCAAAGTTCTCCTTATGTTTAATAAAATTATTGGCATGGCTGTATATTTTCTTGCAATTTTTTGAAGTTCCAATGGTTATTTGGTGCTACTTATATGTCCATTTAACAACAACCCACATAAGTGTGTGCACATATACACATATACACATACACATGTTTATGCATATATAAAAACATATATAATATATAATAACATACTATAACATACAATATGTAATTATATATTACATGGTATATACTGTATACTATCATCTACTATGTATTATAAAATATATAACACATAATATATAACACATAACATGTAACACATAATATATAACACATAATATGTTACATGCTACATGATATATACTACAACATACAACATATAGCATATAACATATATAACATATATATACACCTGTGTGTAGTTTTTATGGGTTCATCTCTTGAATTTTTCATTTTCTCACTTTAAAGACCATAACACTAACCTTGATCTTTTGGATGATTTGCGTTTCCTGTGATATAAGTTTTTTCTTTGTAGTTCTCACTAGCTGGGTCCCTGTGTCATCAAGGTTTGCCTACAATTCATGACCCCCTGGCCCTGCCTGCATGGGAACTGAGAATGCAGGTATGAGCTACAACCCCTCGAAGACAACTTGGATTCTAGTCAGGATTGTTTTGGCTTTATGAAGGTCTCATGCATAGCCACATGAATTTTAGAATTAATATCTCACTTTCTCCCACAGCTACTTTGGGCTAACACCTTATTGCCTTGAACCTTTATTATAGATTTAAATATGGTTAGTGTATTGCTACGAGCTGACCCACCACAGTGTTTCCGGAGGGGTTTGCTCAGCCTTATATTTTCCAGTGAACATTATTTATACTCTAGGTTGAGCAAATGGGATTTTGAGTGTTTAAGGTTATTGTTGGTTCAACATGATTAATCAAAATTATTCCTCCACCTACAAGCCCATCAATTCAACCGCCCAGGCCTGAGTTACAATCCCAGAATCCTCTCTGTGTTGTTCTCATTGTTATTGCTGTTGTTTTGTTTTCTTTTTGCCTCCAATCTAGGATGGGTAGAAAGCTTTCTTTTGATTTCTGAGATGAATTGTGTTTTAGCCTTTCAGAATCTTGGGAAAGAACCCACCTAGTTTCACCTCTCGCCTAGACAAGCCAAAGGTTTCCTTGAATATGTTCTCAGGGACTGCAACCTACCTGCCCCAAAGCCCCTCCCCTGGGCAGTGGACAAAGCGCTTCCACCCATGCGTAGGACTGAAGTCTGGTCCTCTTTTTGCTGCCTCACAGGGCCTACTTGAAAAGATAAACATTCCAATCCAAACATCTACAAATAGCACCCAGTTTGACGACTCCAGGGGTTTCTGTCAGGAATATTTCCATTTTATCTTAAACTAACCATTTATTGAGAATGCAAGGGAAGACTTGTTTCTTATGTGGCAGAATCTTCCCTAGTGTGTGAAGATTCTGCCACATAAGAAACAATTCTTCCTACTACTTTCTATCCCTTTCTACTGAGGGATGTACAGAGTGTGCAGGCACCCTGTACATCCCTCAGGACCTTGAAGTGGGTTGACCTCTTAGTTCTGTGTCAGCAGAATAAATCTATCTCCGCTATTAGAGTATTTTAAATCAAAACCTACATGAATATGATGATGTTCTCCACTACCCACTTCCTTCCTTCGTTCCTTCATTCCTTCGTTCCTTCCTTCCTTCCTTCTTTCCCTCTTTCTCTTTTTTCCTCCCTTCTTCCTTTCCTTCCTCCTACCTTCCCTTTCTATCCATGTCATCTCTACTTTCTTATTTCTCCTTCCTCCCATCTCTTCTTTTTTTCTACCATCTAAGTTTAACTAAATGAAACTCCTTTACTTTGTGTAGTTTGGGGGAATCTGTCATAGTCTACTCTATTGGGATCAGATACCATACAAACTACAGTCACAGGAGAGAGAGTGTGCCAATGGAAAGAGCAAAGCAGGTGGAAACTCCTGCTCAGGTTTGGGCTCAAACTCCCTTAATAAGAGAAAAGTAATATATATATATATATATATATATATATATATATATATATATATTCGAATTAAATGAAATTAAACTGGGACTAGGAGGAAGGAGAGAAAGAGATTTGGGACCTGGGCATAGAAAGTCTCTTATGAGGAGCATTTTGAAGACAGTAAGTCTCTCTTTAAGTGGGCTCATCAGATGCTGGTTTATACATGCACTTGATGTTTGTATTTCAATTACACATGGCATCCCTAAAGCAGAATGAAAGTAGCACTCTTCTTCCTCGTTTTTCTATGTTATTTATTGATGTACATTTGGCTAAGCTGACTCTGCTTTGCATCCCTTTGTGAGATACTGAAATATCTCCTGTTTATAACCATTTTGTAGGGCATTCCACATAGTACACGCATGCATGTGACTGTGTGTGTGTGTGAATGTACCTGTATTGCTGCATTCCTCTTGTGTCTATACCTTTCCTTTATGCACACATATGTGTGTATGCACTGGTGTGTATTTGTATGTGTACACATATTTCTGTGAATACATGTATACACACATGTACATTTGCCTGTCTTGGATACATTCATGGGAATATATACATGTATGTAAGTTTATGTGTATGCAATGGTGTGTATGTATATATGCATATACATGTGTGTGCACATCTGTGTAAGTGCATGTGCCTTTGTGTGTGTGTGTGCTTGTGTATTTTCTCCCAAGGGTCTATGGCCATTATCCCAGTTTTTCAACATAAGTCTTAATGTGGGCCAGGAGTCAACAACAGGGAACCTGATCAGGCCAATGATTAGTCAAGGAAAGATAAATTAAAATAAACAGCGTATAGTCATTAAAATGGAAAAAAAGAAGAGGTTTACCAATCAAGCCTGGGTCAGCTGTGCCCCGAAATCAATGCTGTCAATGGCTGCAGACATCAGTGAAGCCCCTAATTCCAGGTAGGAACCTCTCGAGCCAGTGCTCAGGCTGCTCCCAGGGCTGAGCAGGAATGCTGAAGGAACGCCTGTGCTTGTACTTGTCACTCCCAGCTGGCCCCTGGTGTGCAGCTGCTTCCAGTGGTGATGGGTGGACCACCACAGCTGCCTTCGCCTCTCACGGACACACACAACATTCTTCTGAAGTATGCACTCCAACAAGCTGATAGCATGAGCAGCTGAAGCATGTGTATTAAGTTCATGCCAAAATATTCAAACCAGGCTCAAGGTGGCCTAATCCCCTTACCAAACAACTAAAAGATAGATAAGAACTCTCTTGTGTCCATTTGAAAATGCATGCTCAGACAGAGCTGCCTCATGGCTGTATGTAAAAGCTGTTATTATTTACATGTTTAGAGAGCATCTCTCACCCCCGGAATGTTTTTGGTATGAACATGTAAGATAAGGGCAAGAATGTGAAGTCCTGCTTGGTGTCCAGTGGGACATAGCTTCCTGATGCCCAAGTTTGGAGTTTTGTCCCTGCCCTGCTTCCACTCTCCCTGCTCCTCGTGGGGTATCGCTTTTCATTGCACAGCTGCCCATTTTCTCTTCTCTATAGCACTCAAAATAGTTTATCATCTATCTGTTCCTTCAAGCCAATGGGGGGAAAAAAGCCCTGCCCCAGAAGAACAGAAATAACTCCCATGCTGCTGTGATCAATACACCAAGCAGCCTGTCCCCTAATGGGCTGGCTCAGGATGCTGCAGCCCAGTTGCTGCCCAGCAAGGAGCCAGGGGCCCCTGGAAGGGTCACCCATCGCACCACCCCAGCCAGCTGGAGGCTAAGCAGACAGATCGCCGCAGCCTCTGCAGCGCGGAGCCAATGATTTTTACATCAAGCAGCCTGATGTACTGCGCGGCTGCCCACCAATCCCTTCTCGGTATCGATCCAGCCCTAAATGAGGCTCCCCTGCTCTGTACCATGAGCAATAATTAAAAAAGCAGCACATTGATTTTAACTAATATTATGAAGGTTCTGGATGCGCACATGCTTACAAAATAGTGGGCTTCACCATCCTTCACTGCGACAAAGAATTCTGATTATTGCCGCGCACAGGCGAGAGAAATGTGTTCGTGAGTGACGTGTCAAAACTTATTCCTGCTCTGTTTTATTATAAACCTTGTTTGAATACCAGTGGAACATTTTTTTTCTTTTTCAAGAGTGCAGTAAATTAAATCAGAGTGGGCTGAAGTGTGAGAGTAGAGCGTGAGGAACTGGAGGGGGGTCTTTCTTAAAACTGATGCTATCCAACTGTATACTCCACCTCATTCCCAAAATAAAGCCCTCCTCACACACTATCCCTCATTTAAAATACATTATGTGCTTCTATTCTTCTTTTTTAAAGGTAAATAATTTATTAATGAGTACCTACTAACCTGATCTGCTAACAAAAGTCGGTCAGTCAACAAAATGATTGCCTTGCAAGCATAAGGACGAGGGGTTGATCCCCAAGACCCACATAGAGTGAGTCAGGTGTGGTAGCTGGGGTTTGTCATCCCAGACTGGAAAGGAGAGCTCCTGAAGCTCCCTGGCCCTTGGCTTCTCATGCACATGCACAAATAGGCCTACAGGAACATGCACACATATAAACTAAACATTTAATAATTCAAAGTGGCTTTCACCACTAAATATCTAACCCATACTAATTTCACTCTAAGTTAGCTTTGATAACAACAACAACAACAACAAAAAGGTATTAAAAGTCACAGTAATTCCAGATCCTAGAAGCCAGCCTATTGTCAGGATGTCATTTGCAAGGCATGTCCACTAAAGGTAAAAGGTAAAACAATTAGACACCTTGAAAAATGAGCCAAACTCGGCTCTGGTGGCAGGATTACCTAGTGGTGGTCAGGAACCTCCTCACTGTCTCGCATCCTGTCCTTCTGCAGAGACTCAAAGTCCTGAAGGTGAGCACACGGGCTGCCCTTCAGCCTCGGAAGCAGCTGGAAGCTTCCTGTGTGGGGCATGGGGGCTCATTGGGGTCTTTCTGACCACCCCTGACCTGACAGTAGTTGGGAATGTATTTCAAGAGAGGCAGAGTAAGGGTGCATTCCTAAAGCAGATGCTGTGAATGTTTAAAGGCCTGTTGATTTAAATATGTAGTATTAATAAGATTCCCAACCAGGCAAAATCTCAACATATACCTGAGTATATGGAAGCAGGACATACATCAGACACCAACATTAAAGAAAAGGTATTCCTCCAACTCTCCAGAAGCCGGTGTGGCACATTGACAAGTCCACACCAGTTCCTTCCTAGCACGAAGTTCAAATAGTGGGAAACTGGATTTGCAACTTTCTTTTCTAGATTTATTTATGTTGTTTTATGTGTATTAGTGTCTTGCTGCATGTATAAATATCTGTATAGCACAGTCTGGTGCTGGTGTAAGTCAGAAGAGGATGTCAAACCCCAGAGACTGGAGTTGCAGATGGTTGTGAGTTACCATATGGGTGGAGAGAATCAACTCCAGGTCCTCAGAAGAACAGCCAAAGCACGTAACCCCTTAGCCATCTCTCTCCCACCTAATCTTACAAATTTTGTGCAGCTGTGTGCAGTGAAATCTGTGCACTGCTTTCAGTGATGCTTTTCTCCCACTAGATGCTTGATGCCACCCTATCTTCAGAACGGCTGTCTCATACCATTGTCTGCCCACAGGGCTTGGCACTGCCCCTGCTTCCCAGCATCCACTCAGGTCTGGAAGATTGTCTATGGGTAAGTGTCTACTGGGTGTAAATGTTTGACTCATCCTTCCTTTTGTCCCTTGATAATATCACAGCCAGAACCATTGGCTGTTATCATCTTCACAGGAACATGGCCTTACATATTCACAACTGGATGGTTTTACTACAGTTGGATTTTTCCCTTACACAGAAATGTCACACAATAAGTGGATTCTTCAAAAGATTCCTTCAGCAATTCATCAGAGAATTGGCTTCATAGACCTGGGCTTTGTACACCATAAAAAAGGGGCATCTGTAAGCAGCCCACAACACAGACACAACACAAACACACACACTACACACACCACACACCGCGCACACACAAGCACACATACACTTCCTACAAGAAATGGGATTTTATACACACACACATACACATTTCCCACAGGAAATGTGGGGATCAAATAAGGACATAAAAAACTATCTTCTCTTGAGCCAAAGGGAACACGTATGGGTTCTGTGTTTCTCTACTCCACATGGGTGAGTCTCCATATATTTGACCAGGACATTTTGCACAGACAAATGGAACAGCCTTGAAATTCACAGAGGCATGAGGAGGGAGACTTTCCTGCTAACAGGCTAGGTCCCAGGCGCTGGTTCATTGCACCAACCCACCATCAATTCAAACAGAAAAACAGTACTCATCCCTCCCTGAAACACTAACACAGTCGACAATGTTTGATGTCACAGCCAGATAAAGATAGTAAAGAAAAAGAAATTTGTAGAACAGTAGTTCTCATGAATAAGACTCAGAAAATGTCAAACTAAAATCAGAAATCTGTATTCAGCAACACATAGCAAAATTATGTGTTCATGAGCCAAATTATCCCAGAGGCATATGTCTTTTTGCATGGTTTAGCATATAACAACCAGTTAATGCAATGCCTTTCCCTAGTAGAATTAAAGAAAGAAGCCATGTGATCACTTCAATGGCTATGAAGAAAATATTTGAAAAATTTATAAGATAAAGTCCTTCCACAATCCAGGAGTCTAAGCAGCACCCCTGCCTGATGAAGGCGTATGTAAAGTCCCACATTCAGCCTCATGATTATGGAGAGATACTGAGCATTTTCATCTAAATTGTGAAACTAAGGGAGAGAGTCAGTTTCAAAAATTTTGTTTAAAATATCCTGTATAATTCAGGGCATTTAGTATGAAAACCAAAGACTATGATATTGAAAGGGAAGAAATACTGTTTTATTCAAGATGATAGTGACTGCAATAAGTGACTAATTAGTTAGGCAAAGTTTCCAGACATAAGATAAAAAAAACATAGAAAAATCTGTTATATCTTTGAATTAGCATGAGCAATACAAAATAGGCTTCAAATATTATTCCATTTATATTAATGCTTCAGGGTTGGAAAGATTGCTCATCAGTTAAGAGCACTTGCTGCTCCCACAGATGACCTGGGTTTGGTCTGGAGCACCCACACACCTCACACCCCACAACTCCTCTTTAGCTCCAGTTCCGGGGGGCCTGACACCCTCCTTTAGACTAGGAGGGGGCTTCACACATGTGGCATGCAAAAATGCAGCCAAAATACTCGTGCATGTAAAAGGAAATAAATACTACATTTTAAAAATGAAATACTTTGAAAAAACAATCAAAGGCAAGTATACAACTATATATATATATATATATATGTGTGTGTGTGTGTGTGTGTATAGTTGTTGTTGTATTCATATATATATATATTGAGAAAAACTGAAATTTACCTAAATGAGTGGGAAGCTAATTTGCTGTTACAGATTTGAAGATTTGATCAGCTACAGTCTTCATTTTTTGCATAGACTCAGCACAATTTTCGTCAAAATCAATTCCTTTTCCTCTTGTAGACAAAGGCAGGTAGTAGGTGGAGTCTGAACTCATATTAAGGCGAAGGAGACCCAGATAGCAAGGCTGTGATGAAAGCAGGACAAAATTGAAGAAACTGCGCTTCCCTGCTTTAACACAGCACACCACTAGCCCCGTTCTGCCATCCATGGGATCTTGCTGTAGAACAGAAACAGGTCTATAGAGTGTCCTCAGTGTCTACACATGTGCCCTTATCTTAGAGTCAGCAGATTTTGATAAAAGGAATCTCAATGGAAGATTTTTTAACAGATGTGTTTGTGGTAATTGGCTACTTTGAAGCGAGATAAAGAATATAATCTCATGTCTTGCATCAAAATTACCTGAAATAGATTCATAGATAAAAGCAAAAGATCAACATAAAAGTTTTTATTCTAAAACAATTTCATTCAGTGTTTACAGTATTGAGTGATCATTTCTGGGATATGTTATGAAAGCATAATTGGTAAAAAAAAATTAATACCAAATTAACTGCACTTGAAATGGAAACTGTGTGTTTTAAAACAAGTAGAGAAATCTGAGAGACTTGGAGAAAATTTATGTCCGATAAAGTTCTTGTATCCAAAATATATTTTAAAATAAAAGTTTGTAGTCCAATAAGTAAAGGTTCAATGACAAAACCAAAAGGAAAATTATTAGAATCAACATTTTTCCAAACAATGTACGTAAATAATCCAGTGGCAGGTAAAGAGGGGTTTTGCTTAACGTTGATCTTCACAAAGTATAAACAAGCCACCTAATAACTGCAATAAAGAACAGAGAAAATAATGAACCTTAGCCAAGAACTGAAGAAACAGAGGCCATCATGATTGCCATGTGTGATATGAAGTTCATAGAAAGCATTTTAGCAGTTGTTTCTTTAATGTACACAAACCATATGATTTAGCAAATTTATTACTAGTCATGGAGCAAGTTAAAAAAATTATCCACACAACAACTGAAAAAGACATACGCACAAACTAATATAGAGATGATCAAATAGATTCAGAACAAGATGATTGATAACAGAGCAAAAACAGGAAAAAAATCTAAATGTTCACTAATTGGTTAAAACCAATACTAAACAAAATACCTCATATGTATGAAGAGTATTTTGTCAGTAAAGAAATTTTGAAGTATAGAGGGGTTGTTTGTGATTCCTAAAGCACCGTTCATTCAGAGTATGTCTAAGAAGCAGACACAGATACAGAAGTAGAACAGTGTGTGCCCAGGCCAGAGCAGCAGAACAGGGGGAGCAACTCACAGGCAGGCATAAGTTCATCTTGTAGAGTGCATCATCTCCTCCTGTGTAGGATGGTGGCGCACATCTTGTGTACACAGGTGGGCTGCACGAGGCATCCGTGCACAGTCCTCCAAGCTCTCCATGTGTGCACTCTCGAGAGGCCAATCTTCTACAGCGGGGCAGTGTCTGCAGGGAGCTAGCTGGTGTCCAGAGGTTACACCATTGCTTATTTTCAGTGGAGGCTCCAAAAGGACCCATGATGATAATACTCAAGTTAGGCTTGCCAGATACTGAGACAAAATGATGAACTCTCAGGCAGGCTTCCACACCAATCTGAAAAGATACCTCAGATTTATCTTTTAGTACAGACATGGCAATTGCAACCAAAAGGCTAATTTCCAAATGCACCCCTTGAAATTAAAAAATAAAATAAAAAAAGAAAAGAAAGGTATTTTTTTTTTGGTACTTGTGTTATGTTGTACTATAAAAAGATTTTTTGAATTGTGATGGTTTGCTTTTGTTAGCTTGACCCAAAACCGAAATGCACATGGTAGTCTCAACTGAGCCATTGCTTTCATTCCATTGGTTGGGGGCGTGTCTGTGGGGCATGTTCTGGACTGCTAACTGATATAGGAGAACCCAAGCCACTGGAGGCAGTACCATCCCTAGAAAGGTGGTCTTGGGCTGCATAAGAAAGAGAGCTGAGGCAGCCAGGAAGACCAAGCAATAACCAGCTTTCCTCCATTGGCTCTCCACTACCTTTTGCCTCCAGGTTCCTATCTTGAGTGCCTGTTCCAGCTTTCCACAACAACAGGCTCTAACCCATAAGCTTCAATAAGCCCTTTCCCTCCCCAAGTTGCTTTTGGTCCATGATTTGTCACAACAACAGAGAAGCAAACTAGAACAAACTCCTAAAATGATAGATTCTGGCAACAAAGCGATTGAAATCATACATTAGAAAAAAAAAAATCCATTCCTCTAGCAAGTTAGCTCAATTTGAACCCAACAGTCAGTACAAACCATGGCAAAGGTCTCTTTCCTTGTAAATGCTCTTTAAAGTCAGCCTAAGAGAATGTTTCCATAATTGCATGTCTTTGGGTGACCCAGTGCTATGATACAGCCCTTGAAAAGGGGGTGTCAAACAACTGCCCTTTTCTAGTCGAGTTTGGAAGTAATGCCACAGTTTGTAAAACACGTGTTTTGTTGTTGATTGTTTGTATTTTATCTATGGTTGAAGGAAACAACATTTTGTCTGGGGACTTTCATAAAGCATTGATACAACTGAGAAACCAGTTTCCCATGAACTTAAAAACAAACAAATCTAGATATTTTTGTAATTTTTATAAGCTAAATATTTTAAACATCTTAACAATATCTGTTTTAAATCTCTTTTTATATATTTATTTATTTCATAATTTATTCATTATGTATTATAATTGAAGCCCCCTCCCTCAACTCTCTCAAGTCCTACCCTCACTCCCTCTTTCCCTTCCCTTAGTCCACTGAAAGGGGGAGTTCTCTGCTATTGCCATCTGCCCATAGCTTGACAAGTCTTGTCAGGACTGCCTGGATCCTCTTCCTCTGTGGCCTGACAAGACTGCATCACCAGGGGCGAGTGATCAAAGAGCAGTCAACTGAATTCATGACAGAGACAGCCCTGCTTCCCTTACTAGGGAGTCCACATGGAGACTGAGCTACCAGTCGGCTACATCTGAGAAGTGGGTCTAGGTCCTCTCCATGCATGGTCTTTGGTTGGTGCATCAGTCTTGGACGGATTGCCCAGGCTCCTATTTTTTAGCTTTGCTGGTCTCCTTGCAGGGCTCCTGCCCCCTCGATGTCTTTCTACCCCTTCCCCTTCTTCCGTGAGACTCCCTGCACTCTTTGCCTAAACGTTCTTCGAGATACTCACGCATCCATTCCTTGCATCTCAGTAAGAACTGCTATGCTCTTCTCACTACCTCCCATTTCCATTTCCTCTTTCCTATTCTCATAACCCACCAGTCCAGTGGTGCTGTTCATACATGTATGTATATGTGGCATCATGCCCTGGAATATGGAAAATCTACCTGGGTCAGCCCACAAAAGAAATCATCTCTCCCTTCCAAAGCAGCTATCAATTACCAGTACTTCTTCGTCTGGGGTGGGACCTCTGCAGCTTCTCCTCCAAGCTGGCTTTTTCAGCCTGCTTTATCTTGTGTGAATTCGTGTGTGTAACAGCCATGTGGTGCACAGAAGAACGTGTCTCATCCTCTCTTCCCCGCCCTCTGCCTCTTACGTTATTTTCGCTTCTCTTCCTTGAGGTTCCTGAGCCCTGGTGCGTGGATGAGGGAATCGGTACACATGTCCCATGCATGGCTGAGCACTCCCTGATGCTTCTTCTAGGCACTTTGAACAGCCCTGAATCTGCATCAAGCATCACTCACTCCAGCAAGCAGCTTCTCTATGCAGCTCTTTCTTAAATGGTCATATTGTCAAGCTGCCTTATGAATATTTATGTTAATATCTGGGGATTTGTGCTGCTGTCTTGACAATATTTATGACAAGAATAGCAAACATAAAGACCCTCAGAAGCAAAATGCCTGTGACAGAAGCCAACGATTTGTTTTCTCATTGAAGTCCACGAAACAAACGGCCAACTAATCCCATTGTTCTATAGTGTGAAATGGCCAACCAGGTAATAAATGTGCAGTATCAGAAGTTGTAGTGTTCATTTTGGATGGAAATCAAGATATGAAGCCCACGTTTGAGTTCTAAATATGCACCTGCCTGGCAGGCTTTCTTTCCACAGCAGGACGGGGCTCACAAGCATCGCTCCCAGCCCTGCCATGTCCTGTAATTAAAGAGCACAGAAGAGGACCCGGGGCGTGTTCAGATTCCAGCTATGAGAATATTTGGGAGAGCTGAAAAAGACATGTGTGTGTATTCAAGACAGCAAGCTACTCAAAATGACCCAAAGAGGATAAAAGCCTTAATTAACCTTGATTACTTATGAAGCAAATGTGTGAGAGCCCTACACTTTGCAATGAGCTGTGTACCTAGCCAGCACTCTACAATTCAATCATTATGGTTTAAAAAGAACCTGGGCAATGGGAATCCAGTATGTACAATTAAGGCGTTTAGGAATAGAATTTGGTTGACATGTTACTGTTGTATTATAACTTCACAGCGCATAGGGTGCTCAACCCAGGCTGACTGAATGTAGATAGAATCCTGAAAGTCACAAAACATGGTCCCCAGCCACTTTCCCTTCTTAAAGTCTGAGACAGCTTCATACTGCAAAATCAAGGGTGGGTTTCAGAAGTATGGCAGTTGCCAGTGAAACTAAAGATACATGGTACTCTGATGGGAAAGCAATGTGCTTTGGGTTTCCTACTGGAAAGAGCTTGGGTGCAGGTAACTGTACTGTGTAAACTGCAGTAAGTTTCTTACATGGGCATACAAAGAAGAGGGCACAGCCCCTACCCATGCAGAGTTACATCAACACTGGAGAATTATGTCAATGTCAGCACAAACCTTGTTTCATAAGTGTGTATGGAAGGTGTTACAATGAGCTCTGCTGGTCGTGGCAGAGTCAAACTGTCCTTGGTCCTGTGTGGGCACAGGGGAATGTTTGGTTGTACTTTAATATGTTCAGGGCCATAAAAGGAGATGATGGTGTGAAAGGAGAGGCACTGCAGGCAGGGGTCTCTAAACTGAGTTAAGAAGCAGCTGGGAGGGCTGGAGAAATGGATCAGCAGTTAAGAGCACTCACAGAGGACACAGGTCAGTCAGTCCCAGGCACCTATGTCAGGAGGTTCACATCTTCCTGGGGCTACAGCTCTGGGAGCAACACTCTCTTTTGGCATTCTTTGTCACCTACACACACACACACACACACACACACACACACACACACACACACGGAGAGAGGGGGGAGGGAGAACAAGCTCAGAATGCAAACAATCAGAAACATAAACACAATCCTGATAGCCTTTATCCTACTGCTTTGAAAATTAATACTTAGAAGTTCCCAGAAGTAAAGAAAAATGGTAGCACAACTAAATTGGCATGTTCAAAATGGCTCTACCTGGAGCCGGGAGGGTGCCACTCTTTTTAGTAGTTTGTAGACAAAGCTTAGACATTTCCCAAGTAAAGGATGAGCTGCCAGTGGCTGGGAAGACACGCAGGAAAGTGCCTGCATGAGTCCCTGAATCTAGAGTCATAGGACCCCAAAGAAGCAGCTGGATGTAGGGAAATATCTCTGCAACTCTAGGGTAGCGTTCGGGCACAGAGACAGGTGGATCCCTGAGCTTGCTAATCAGCCAGTCTAGTCATGTGGTGAGTTCCATGTTCTGTGACAGGCCTGTCTCAAACCATAAGGTGGAGAGTGTGTGGCTGAAGGAGATATATCCAACACTGACCTCAGGCCTCCTCACATCAGTGCACATACACACACACACACACACACACACACACACACACACACACACACACTCTCACATATGCACATACATATATACAAGGAAATTAGCTGGATAGTCCTTGGAGAAGTCTGTCTTTTCAGTTCTAGGGTGAGGTAGAGTAACATGTTTTAATTGATGACTGGAAGCTAGTGTTCTGAAAAGGACATCTGCATTTAATGAGTTAAACTCAATGAGATGAGCATTGGTGTGCTTTCAAGTTTCCAGAAAGCATTGCTACAAACACAAACGAAACCTTCACTTTTGCATAGCATCTGGCTTCTTCAAAGCTGTTTTGATCTTTCCCAGTATTTATGGGCCTAATCTTCCCTCCCTGAATTGTTGCTGCTTTGGCCTAAAGTCAGATGACAGATTTACAGGAAGTCACCGGTCTCCCATATCTGGTAGAACAAGTTTGACCTGTGTGCTCAGGCAGAACGGGCTTCCCTCCGAGGATGCCCACTCTACACCAATGAAGATCTAAAAGCTGGAATGTGCTTAGAATGTGTTGTAGACTCATATATGACTTGGGATACAGATACCTTGATGCTAGTCACTTAAAAGCTGATTTCATAATACTTGGGCTCTGTGTGTTATAGTCTTCAGAAGTGAGCTGTCTTCCATGATTTTAGCCCCACAGAGAAGGTCCCTCAGAGGATGGCTGGACGACTTGCTCCTGTGGGTAGGTTGAAATTCATGACACTCATTTACTCAGATTACATTGCATGGAAGTTGTAATGCTTGCTCCAAGTTAGTGGAACTGTTTGGGAAGGATTAGGAGGTGGGGCATTGTTGTTGGAGTAGATTTGTCACTGTGGTGGGCTTTAAGGTTTCAAAGGAACCCAGTTATGGTGCTCTCCCTTTCTGCTTCCAACCCCCCCCCCACTGCCTCAGACTTACAGTTGCTGACTCAATGTATAAGTTCTCAGCTAATACTCCAGCACCATGCTGATTGCTGCCATGTTCTCTTGGATGATGATCATGGACCTTTAACCTCTAGAACTCTTAGCTCCCAATTTAAATGCTTATTTTATAGGCTGCCTCTATCATGATGTTTTTGAACAGCAAAAAATAGCAGCAAATATACTCTCCAATTCTCTCTCTATTATCATTGTACTTACTGTATCTACGATGCCCTTCACATGAGTAAAATCAGATGTATTTTTGGTCTGGGTACTGCCTCATTTCACTGAGAACACACTTTGTCTTCAGGTTTCTTCCTGGAGTAGCATCTCTCATCATATACTTGGTCTAAGCCTACAGGCCCAGATGTTATCTTCCTATCACTTCTAATCCCTTTGTGTTTCTGGACCCAAGGTCAGTTTCTTGCAGACAGCATATAGTTGGGTTTTGGTGAAGTTTCTGTTGAATTATTTTGTTTTTTAATAATTCATTTTGGCAATTTCTTCCTTTACTGTAAAGTGTACTGTATATAACTCAAAACAACTGATGACTAGGAGAAATGTGGTTTTATTATCTTATTTTTATTTTCCACCATAAAACATTTTATTCCTTCTTTCTTGTATTATTGTCCTATTTTGTATTTAACTGGAATTTTTTGTAGTGAAATATTTAATTTTCATTCTTATTTCTTTGTACAAATATTTGACATCTTACTTCCTATAAATATCCTGAAGATTACATAAAAAAGATTACATAAAATAGAATTTTGATAATCAACTTTGAATCAATGTGAACTTAATTTTAATGACACACACATATGCAAAATCTATGTTCCCTCATAGCTGTCTCTACACCTTTACAAAGTTACACCTTCACGAATTTTGAGGCCCAAGCCATAAGTTATCTATTTCTTTAAATTTGATTTTGTCTCCCGAGAACAATTTTTCATTTCAGTTACTGTGTTTTTGTTTTTAGCATACAACCCACAGCTAATTTTTTGGTTTAATTTTTGGTTGTCTTTTGATGTTGTTATTGATATTTTTACTTTGTTAGTACACAGCATTACTGCTGTTTTCTATGTCTTCCTTGGTTCTCTTGGACTCTATGAGACAGTTGTCACAGTCCTATTTATGATAACACCTCTCCAAAGTTTTGCTATTTTACTTTGAGTGAATACCTGACTCTTTCCGTCTGGAAATCTCAAGAACTAAATTGAATGGTCTATTATACAGAAGACAATTGCTTTGGATTACTGTTGGTGCTAGGAAGTATTAATGCACTTTCTCACCCCCACTGGAATACCCCACCTTAAGCCCTCAACTCTGACAGCCTAAGTTTGAAATCAAGATGATACATCAGGGTTAGGGCTGTGGTGACATCTTATTAATGGTTCACTAATCTTGGTAAAAGGTGAAAGGGTTCAGTAATCCTGGTGATGTCATCAGTCCTTGTGAAGAAATTACCAAAATCCTGGTGAGGAGGTATTTGAGGAATAAGAGAAGATCACTCTAGAAATATCTAAGAACTCTGTTATCTCATGTTAACTTAAAAATAATGTTATACTTGAAAAGGGAGGTAGCAAGAGTCTGCATTACATTATCCACACTCTTCATTTGGTCTTTAGGAAAATTACTTAGGCACTTGTTTTAAATTTACATTTATCTATATATCTCAAAAACAAGTCTATGCTTTCTGGGTGAGCAGTATCTTCTGTGTTAGTGTTAGTAACTTAACATTTTTAAGATGATCTATAACTCTATGTGAAGAGTTAGTTTTTACAGGCCAATGTATGTAATATGCTGCAACTTTGTATCACAGTAGGGTAGGAACAGGGTAAGTCAAACAAATTATTATATGAAAGAGCTACAACTTAACATGTCTTTAGAAATATTTTTTATAGATTCCAGATGCTGAGTTTGGTATTTCACATGACTGTGATGCCATGATTAGTATGTCCCATCATTTATGTAGGACTTTTCAATAATCTTTGTCATTCAAAACTTTGGAAGTTATTAACACACACACAAAACACAACACGCACAACACAACACACACACAAAACAACAAACACACCAAACTAACAAGGTAGGCTTACAGCCCCTTTTTAAATCCACCTATATATTTCAGCCACAATTATAATTAATCTGTAAATTTATTACTGAATTTAAAAAATATGTGATTTATGGGAGTGAGATTATGAAGTAATAAACTGGACTTTGTCGCCCAATTTTAAGTTAATTTTCATAGGTTTTTGTACAATGTGTTTTGACCATATCCATCTCCTCCCAGCCCCAACTTCCCTTCTATTCCCACCCAATTTTGTATTTTCTTTATGTTTTACTATCAAGTCCAATCTGTGTTACTCATAAATCATGGATATGTGGCTTTCTCCTGGAGCATGGTCAACCTACCAGGTTCAGCAGTCTTACAGAAAGCTGATTTTATCTCTGCCAGCAGCTACCAGTTGCCTATAACTCATTGGCCAGGAGTAGAATTTCATGACCACTCTCCATCTCCATGCTAGGGTTTGGTCCAGCCTGAGCTTGCATGGGGCTTTTTCGGGCTGTTATATGTACACCCACAGATGTACCAACAACCCACATGAGAGAACAATAGAAGCTATGTAAATGACCTACATAGTATCATTCTATCTAAAGACCAGAGCCTATATGCCTTTCCTGGCTTACCACCCCACTCCCATACTCCAGAATGTCTTCATATCTAATAAACCATCTCTCTTTCTATCACTGAAAAAAATAAAAATAAAAAGAATGAAGGCTTTGTGGCCTGTGCTCTTCCTGTTGAGACACCATCGAGGTAAAGGTGATGATGCTGAATAGGACTTAGCACTGCCAAGGCAATCTGGAACCCAGGGCTGGCCACTGACTTCACTGACGTGCCATTCTGTTGTTGCTGACACGAGTGATGTTCTTCTCTTCTGTGGCATTTCTTGGTGTGACCTTTCTGTGCAAACAGAGGCAGAGGGAGAGAAAGGCTACTCCAGTGTTAGATGCAATTATTAATAAATTGTTCAGCTACTTTACATGCAGCCTGGTGCCTTTCAGTGTGTGTGAAGACTGTTATTTCAGCTTCTAGGAAGCCCTCACATGAAGCAAGGGAGGAAAGCAGGCTTTCGACACCCAGGCCACATCAATCGATGCACTCACAAAGTGGTAGAAATCATGAGGGAACACTAAGCATATCGTCCTCAGCAGACCAGGAGCCGGGGGTTCTGCCAGGCCTTGTGAATCAATAGGGTTATGTAGACTCCATGGCCCCTGTGGTGCCTGTGATATTCTATAACCACTGAGCTGCTGGCCTGCAGCAACTCTTCACAACACACACAAGGTCCAGATACCTTCCATTAAGCTCTCCAAGGAGCAAGGGCCTGCACCCGGGAGCCTATGGGATTCTTGGAACAGATGAAAACCAATAATGTCAGAGGTTCAGAACAGTCTTCTTCCCTTGGTACCTTGCTGTCAGTGAGGCCCGCCTGAATCTTCTCATGATCCTTAGCATATTCCCTTTGTTTTAATAGATATGAAATTACATCAATGTCATTTTTAATAACTGTCAATAGCTTGAGAGCAGCCAGCAGCTTTATTGATGCCCACACTGGAGCACTCCAGGAGACAGAGAGAGTGCACAGCCTGCCGGGGAACAGCCGTCCACTGGGAAACGGATGATCATTGGTATTGGTAAATTGATATTGATAGCGATTTGATGGGGAGAGTACATCTGGGTCACTGTACAAGAGTCTCACGTCAACAGCCTGGCAAGCATCAAGGCTCAGTGGCTCTGGGACCTGTGCACTGGAAACTGCCCTTGTGCCTCAAAAGCTATTCCCTTGGATCTCCTCTTAGGCTTTGGAAAAGGAGGTTTGGGATGCATGCCTCTGTGGTAAGTATGTGTCACTGTCTTTTTCCTCTTTGGAACCCCAGTGCAGTGACAAGTATCAACACTTAAGTGCATTTTTTTATCTTAGAAGAAATTGAAATGTTTAGCTTTAAGGTTTTTTCTTATTCCACAATTTCGTATACATATTACAAAGTACTTCAGTCATATTTGCCTTTTATTATCTCTTGCTTCTCCTCCTATTCCCTGTGGTCCCTTTCTTCCTAATAAGTCCTCATTCTGTTTTCAGGAGTGTGTGTGTGTGTGTGTGTGTGTGTGTGTGAGAGAGAGAGACAGAGAGTCTTGTGAAAGTGAGTTTATGTGTGTGAGTGTGT
Source organism: Meriones unguiculatus (assembly GCF_030254825.1). Taxonomy (NCBI): domain Eukaryota; kingdom Metazoa; phylum Chordata; class Mammalia; order Rodentia; family Muridae; genus Meriones; species Meriones unguiculatus. The sequence goes on along the minus strand of NC_083350.1, from coordinate 8,147,122 downwards.
GTGTGCTCATGCACGTGTGTGTGTCCTAGTCAGTTTAATTAGGGCCTTCATGAACATGGATGGAGGATTATTTACTTGAGGAAAGGCAACTTTCCAGAGGCTACACCACTGAGGAATGTAATTCTGTGTCCCTCAGCAGGTATCCCTTCAGAGCCTCAGGGAAGAATGGGGTCTCAGAAGTCCCTCCCACCCATAATGGAACACTGTTTGTCGTTTTCAGAGGACAGCATTTCACAGCACTCTATGATATTCCAGATATCCAGATATTCCAGATCTCCCATTGTTTCCGTCCTTCTTTCTGATGTTCTGGGGCCTTGGAGTCTTTGAGTATGGTGCCCATTTAGTGCTGAACACTCAACACGCATTTGCTCTCAGTGCTTTGGCACCTTGTACATCTCTGTAATCACTGATACCCACTGTAAAAAGAATTTGTCTGACCAGACTCTCAAGCAGTCTGATGCTCACAGAGTATTGGGGCTACTTTGACAGCTGTCTTTGAGTGGACTCATGGTCCTATCAGTAACCCTTCACTTATGAGCCTCTGAGTAATATCAGTAAACTTACGCATCCACTATGCTAAATTTGGGTAGAATCATTTTCTTGATCTGATTGAAACAGCAGTTCTACATGATTTCCCTTCGATGGTATCCCAAGACCAAGAGAGCACCCTCCCTAAGATCCCAGACATGAGGCTTTCAAGATGGAGTCAAGCCAAATGCCTGTGAGAAGTGAGATGAAAGGGAAGATAGGACAGCGGTGGGGAGGTGTCTTAGTCGTTGTTCTATTGCAGGACCACCAGGTCCAAGGCAACTCCTATGAAGGAAAGCATTTAATTAGGACTGGCTTAGAGTGTCAGAGGTTTATTCCATTATCATCATGCCTGGAAGCATGGTGACATGCAGGTCATGGTGCTGAAGAGTAGTGAGAGTTCTATAAGCTCTACATCCTGATCTGTAGGAGGTTAGGACTAGGCCTAGTCTTCCTCCAACAAGGCCATACCTCCTAATCCTTCTAATCTTGTCAAATTGTTCTAATCCCTGCTAACTAAGCATTCAAATATATGAGCTTATAGAGGCATTCTTTTTTGTTTGTTTTTAACTTATCGATTCTTTATGAGCTTCATATCATGCATCCTGATCCCTCTCACCTCCCCACCCCCTCACATCCACTCTTTGCTCTTGCAACCTCCACCTCAAAATAACACACACACACACACACACACACACACACACACACACAAATTAAACAAACAATGACAACAAAAACCAAAAGCATATAAAAACATCTCATTGTAGAAGCTGTATATGTCACAGAGTGTCCTATAGTATATACTTTTGCCCACACTTCTTCACTTGTAAGTGTTCATTGCAGTGACTCATTGATCTGGTTTGAGGTCTCTGGCATCTGTGCCAATATCAATATTGGATCCTCACCAGGGCTCCTCACTGTTATCCCGTTGTTGCCCAGTGTCATGGAGACCATGCAGCTTTGGAACAACAAGACTGGCCTTTCTGTGCATCCCAACTGTTCGCAGAAGATATAGAGGCCATTCTCAATCAAACCACTCCAGGAGGGGATGAGGAGAACTGGCTGGAAGAGAACTCAGGACACCAGCAGCCCTGTGAAAGCCTGATCCAGAAAAGTCAGCATTTACAACTCAGCTGAAAAAGATCACTGTGCAGGGGGAAAAAATGCAGTGTAGAAGGCAAATGTGATAGTTCAGATGACAATTGTTCTTAATATGCAGAACAAAGAGACAGATGAGTGGACATGGACTGGTGCCTAGAAGCAAGACAGGGAATCCACTGAAGACTGATGTCATGGAATCTAGTGGAGGTGAAGGCCACATTACGCTGTGAACGCGTTAGGGCATGGAACTGAACTCCCAATATGACTTCTCCAGTATGTTTGCTTCTCTTTGTAAGCAAACAAGCCTGGACACATGGCCCAGAAGAGTGAGAAGCCCTTCTCTTTACCTCGGTGTTAGGGTCAGGATTTAGTAAATCAGGAAATTAGTGTTCTTGCCATTATGCCTTGTATTTCTAATTCTGTGAATTCAGAGCAAGATAAGATAACTAGGCTGAAAAGGTGTGAATGCTCCACACCAGCTGTAGGAGCTAACATGAAGAGGCACTTGCCCAGCAAGGAGGCCGCTGTTGCGAATCCACACTGGTGCCAGATGGGCATTCCTGCCACTTTCCACCTACACCACGGATAGCGAGAACTGAGAACCACCCAGTGAGAACTTTTCTCCATTCACAAGAACAGGTTGCTCCTGGGGCTGGTGTTCTAACCCCTCCGCCAACATAGAGGCACGTGCTGGCCATGGCTGATGATTGTGCCTCTTGGTTTCCTGCACCTCAGATGCTTTCTTCTTACTTGATTCTGCATCCCTCTGTCATTCTGTTCCTAATTATCCCCCACTGACCCACACAAAACTTAGTGTTCTATATGGTTTACTGGGAATACTATTGGCAAATGCTTGTTTTGTTTTAAACTATTTCCTTGCTGAAAACTGTGTAAAGCAGAAAAAGCCCCTCTCCTGAGGAGCACATGCTCCTGGAAGCTTCTTTCCTCCAGGGTCTTGTTAGACATTAAGGCAGAGGAATGACCCACAGATTCTCTGGAGCCAAAGCTATAGGCTGACCTGGACAGGTCCAGATGAGAAAATGTATCTCAATATGGAAGTAGCAGAGGCTTCAAGGCTATGATGATGGGTAAAGGAAATTACCACATGCAAGTCTCAACATTCTGATGTGAAGACCCCAAGTACTAAGGATGCTGTCATGTGTCTTGTTGGGGCAGCCTGAACAAATGTCCATTCACCCTGGATACAGCCCCCAAAATGAATAAAATAAATGATTCATCACAAGATTACTCTGATGAACTAGACAGTTAATTGAACTTATAAGAACAAGGCAAGAAGTGGTACTCAGAGGACCATGGGTGACCCAAAGACAGACGCATCACTGAAAAACCAACCCAACATGGATGATGACTGCAAAACTTCATTCTTGGAGCTCCATCTACAACTTGCAAGCAGATCCACTGAAAGTCTTTCTTCAAAAACTTACTGCTTGTATATCACTTTGGGAGTAGAAAGTGTCTTGTAAATTTCAGGACTTTGGGGGGCTTTATATGTTCTGTTTGCATCTTGACTATTATGTATTTCACTCACTCTCCTGAAGAATATGTTCCAGGTTGGAGGAAATAGCTACATAACAGCATCTGTGGCTGAAGGGAAATGAGGGAGGTGAGGATTGTTGCTTGGGAAAGAAAACCACCTGGTTTTTCCTGGCGGTGTTCTGGTCCACTGTACAAACGTCCTTCAGTTCCTGGCTCTAAAATCGCTGATGTGTGGTTTCACCTGTTAAATTCAGTGAAATCTGTGTGTTGAACTTGAGTTCCAATCAAGTGCCTGATTATTTATACCTAGATAGGGACTGAATAACAAAGCATGAATCAGTGAGTAGATAAGTTGAGCTCTCCACTAAATGTAGATTCTCTTAATCTTCCTGAAGTTACCAATGGCAAAGTCCAGGCCATGGAACCATGAAGCCCTCACCATGTTACCAAGAGCAACGCCACAGACTCACAGACATCACATCTTACCGATTGGAGTCTTCATGTCATCAGTTCAAAGGAGTATTATTCATGGCAAGGGAGTGCACAGCTTCCCTGTTGCAGCATAGACTCATGGCGAGAGAGCTCACAGCTTCCCTGTGCTAGCACACATTCTCCGGGAATGGATCTTGAGAGCTTGGCTTGGAAACAACTTTACTTGGCAAAGATGCATTTTTGAGACTTGTTGATGACAACATTTAATTACAATGCTAGGACCAAGGGTTTGAGCATATTGGATGAGTGATGGCAACTTATATCCCTAACAACTCTGATGTTGAGTCTCCAGTCATTTTCTTTGAGTTTCCTGACACCTACTTGAACAGCACCGTATTTAGCACTGAAATGAAGGGTGTATGGGGCAAAGGAAGCAAGGGAGACAAGCAAATTTCTGACCAAATGCCAGATACCTCTTCTCTGAAGTTTGGTTCAACTGCATGAAATACAAAAACACAACTTGTTTTTCCAAGGCATTTAGCATATTCCTCGTTAAAAAGAAAATATCTCCAATAATACATTTCAAATTATTTCCCCGTACATGTCCATATGTGTAATAAATGGGCATTTTAGTTCCTATCTAATTATCTAGATTGGTGCAGTCCTTTCTTTCTTTTTTTTAAATGCCAGTTTTAATTGCAAAAGTGCTGCCGGCTTCAGATTTTAATTGCAATTTGCAAATGGTTAGACTGACAGTGCTCCATTACAAAGAAAAAAATCATTTTAATAGCAGAAGGACTTCCTTGCTGCAGATTCAATTTCATTTTACAAGATACTGGGTCATCCAGCATCATTATAAAGAATAAAAAGGCTGGTGAGCATCTCTGAGGTGTTGGCTGGGTCAGCGTAGCATGGCCTGTGCCTCAGGGACACTGCCTGGAGCTAGGCTTCTGTTCCCATCCAGGAAAGCAAAAAGTTGGAGAAGCTCTGAAAGCCAGTTTTACGTTAGTGCACATCCTTCCTTCTGGGCACGTTAGCTATGTGCTCTCTTTATCAAGGGCTCTGTGATGAGGCAGGGGGATATCAGAGTTTGTAATCTTAGGAACAGATGCAAAGCAGGCTGTTTTTAAGGAAGTGCTTTCTCCTCTGCACCCCAGATCTCAACTACTCCTCATTGTTGTTTCATTCTAATTCCACATGAGAGTTCTGGCAGAAGCCAGTGGCTTTTCTCTAATAGGATGCTATCAGCTCATAGGTGCAGGTCTTCACAGGGATTGTCTTCCTATTGATAGTTACAGGTACAGATGTTCAGGGGAGCTGCTCCCAGATGACAGCATCATCACAATGCTATCGGTAAAGCCACAGACTCTGCAGGAGGTCTAGTGAGTGGAGAAGTGACCAAGGATGCTTTCCCCTTTGACTTGAGCCTCCACCAGTTGCAATGGGGGTGGCACTGTACCTGATCCAGTCAGCATCACCATGCTCCCCTGAGGACCGGGAGGACACCCCGTGTCCAGAATGGCTGCATGCCACATGGTGACACCGCCTCACAGAGGGACTTCTGCTTGGTCTCCATCCTTGGCTATTGCAGCTGGATGGAGCCCAGTGTTTGCTCTGTTGATACCTCAGGTCAAACAAGGATGGAGAGAGAGTAACTTGCTTTTAGTGCACGCACGCTGTCCTTGGGACCATTTCAGCTCTGAAAAGCTGTAATTTAAATAAAATTTAATTAATTTGTTAACTCTCTACTTTTAGAATTGCACAGGTTCTTTTTCGCTGTTGTTGTTACTATTTATTACTTTTATAGAGAAGTAAATTACAAGTTAAATAATATATAGTCTATTACACAAAACAATCATGCACACACTATACACAGCAGAGCATTGCTCAGTAGTTGGGACACCTTCCTCAGAGCACCTTGTCAGCCATTTCACAGAGACACTGTAGTGTGTGCTTACGTGTTACATGAGGTGCTATAATGTTATCAGGGTAGACAAGCAGTGAGAAGATTGCCCCCAGCCAGTCCATCGCTGGCTGAATTATCTTAGGGTGGTGCATTGCTGTGAAAACCTCTGTGTAGGAACACAGGCTGCAAGAGAGTGCACAGGCACACGGATAAAACAACAGGAGTGTGAGTGTGTATTTCGCTTTGTAATATTAGCAAATTCACTTAACATTACAATAACAATGAAGCCTTTATGATTTTTAATTGAGGCGGAAGACAAAGGCTCAGGTGCTACCAGGGTCTGCTCTTTGTGTTTTAAATAAATGGAAATGTTTCACTCAGAATAAAATGATTGTCTCAGTCCCCTGGGGCAAATTCTGAAAATATATAAATATTTATAGGGATAAATGTGTGTAAACTATGGAGCCTAAGCCTGGCGGCTCGGTGCACTTTCTTCCTCTCTTCCCTGGTACTCTCAGAGGGCGCATCACCGTTACCCATCAGCTATGACAGTGAAGGCGTGCCGAAAGGGCATTTTTTTCTCCCTTCATCTCAGAGCATTATTAACAGAAGTTAACAGTCATATTCTTGCTGTTTTGTGCACACAAAGTAAGACAGAGTCACACACCCCTTGTCCACTGAGGGTACGTGTGAGAACATCGTAAAGGATCAGAAGGAGGGGTTGGGCATGCAGGGCCTGAGAGCAGGAAGTTCTGATGTCTGGGTACTCTTGCCCCAAGATGGTGACCCCATGGCCAGCCGCTCAGGTCACTGCCGATGGCTGGTCCACATGCTAGAGTAAAAATCGCCTTGAAGGAAATCAGTTATATGCCATCCTATCAAATGTGGTGCTTACAGATTTCAGGGCACTGTAGCAATCTTCTTAGACACAGAAGCATGGAGTTCAATGTGTGTGGCTCCACCCAGTAACACACTCTAGATTCCAAAAGGAGGCATGCAGCTGCTGACCTCACCATCAACATTTTCCCTTCACACTGAGGCAGGAGCTAGCACTGGGAAGGTCACCCATCACCTCCTAAAGACAACTGTGGATACTAAAAGCCAGAGACATTTTGACATGTATATTGTTCTAAGAAAGAAGCTATAGCCAGCAATTTAAGTTTGATGAAAAAAAAAAAAAAACAAAATAACAAAAAAACCAGGATCAGAATAAAATGCATGCTAAGACCTGCCTATTGGTGTAAGTCTAAAAGTGATTTTGTTATCAGAGATAATTTAAAGACACTGACACACCAACACAGACACAGTGAAGTCATGCCTACTTTGCGTGAAGCTGGATATTCATAAATTTGAGAATGTGTTCATGTGTGTGTATATGTATGTACACGTGTGAGAAACTGTTCAGAAGGCCCACTAAACGTCAGTTGCTTCAGGAGATAACATCGTAATGAAAAGAAATATCTTACTGCTTTTGCATGTACACACACGTACACAAATGCTCACACACATATATGTAAACAGCAGCAGCCTGCTAAAATAAAGCTTTTATAGAAACCCCATCAGCTTTTACCCCATGTCAGCCCACAGCATCTAAACATTCCAAGGTCTCATGCTACAGTCTGGGGCATCAGTGTTGGAATAAGAGCAGCTGGAGTTTGGCTGCTGTCACTACCCAGGTAAGCAGGCTCCTTCCATGCAAATCACAGCTGTGTGCCTTGCACATCTGGAGGTGTGTGCTCACGTTCAGAAAAGATTGCCCCAGCAGGCGTAAGGTGAGCCCGAGGGCCACAAGCAGCCAGAGACAGGAGAAGTCATGTCAACTCTTCGCCTGGCCACCAAGAGGCTTCTGCAGTCAGGATAGGGAGCTGAGCCCTGTCTTAGTGACAGTTTTCCATTGGTATGAGACACCAGGACAACATTTAATGGGGGCTGGCTTACAGTTCAGAGGTTTAGCCCATTATCACCATGTTGGAAAACATGGAAGAGGGTGGGCAGACTCGGTGCTGGAGAAGGAGCTGAGACTTCTACCTCTTGATCTGCAGGCAGCAAGGAGAGAGCGACTTGACCATACAGGAGACCTCAAAGCCCACCTCCTCAGTGACGCACTTCCTCTAATGAAGCCACATCTCCTAATAGTGCCCCTCTGTGGGCCAAGCATCAAAAAACACATGATTCTATGGGGGCCTACCTATTCAGGCTACCACATTCCCTAAGGCCAGGCATAGCAAAGAAGGCCCATGCTGCTTGGGGCACTCAATATCAGGTGACACTGCCCATGCCTAGTGAATAGGTGGGAGGACAACCCAAGGTTGAGAAGCCACCCAGCGTGACTAGTCAGCAGGCTGAGAGGAAGACATTCTCCTCCATCCAAGTAGACCTGTCCATCCAACCTCCCCAGATACCTAGTGAAGGAGGACTCCAAGATTTCTAAAACTGATGCCACTTTGGAGGTTAGGATGGGCAGAGGTAAGTCCTTGTCCACTGTCAGCTAACAACATTTCCTCACAGGGAAGCCACGTTCATTCATAAGCCTGAAGCAGCTTCTTCCCTGTGGTGCCATGTGGCACAGTGTCCCTGCTTTTGCTGTAGCAACATCCTCTGGGCAGAGGGGAGCTGGAAGGACTTCCAAAGGGAGGGCAACAAGGATCTAGTACTTTGAGGAGATTCCCAGGACAGAGCCCAGCTCCAGAGCATTGCTGATGTCAGTGCCATCATCTCTGTCTCTGTCTCTCTGTCTCTGTCTCCATCTCTCTCTCTCTCTCTCTCTCTCTCTCTCTCTCTCTCTCTCTCTCACACACACACACACACACACACACACACACACACACACACTAACCTCACTAACCTATCATGTAGATTCATGCATTCCATCAATGGTGTGGTCACAGCCATTCTCCAAGGTTATGATGTCACTGCAGTGCTTGGCTGGCTGACACTGATGAGCAAGCTGTATCAGTGTGCATTGAAATCCTTTGCCATGTCCCTGAGCCTCATGCCTCAGCTGCACCAGACTTAATGAGCTTTGCAAATTTAATTGCGATCTGTTTCTTGTCCTCAAGGAACTTTAAACTTACAGGAACAATCTCTGCCTCAATGTCCCTCTGTACTAGGATGTTCAAACCATTGAAACCATCTACTCCTCAGGAAGCAATCAGCAAACCGACACTGGTAACGGAGGACTTTATAAGTGCTAATTATTACTTCTGTGAATTATTGTTACATTTTTTTCCAAAAGGGTGAAATAAAACAACATAAGCAGAAAAGAATCGTTTAATGGGCCCCTGGCTGAGGTTTCTAAACTTGAACACCATGCTCAGGGAAACATTAGCAGTGGTAATTATGTAAGGCTGTCTTGCTGTCTGTCATCTTTCTTCTTGTTCCTTTTCTTCCTTGATGAGGACGGAGGGGTTAACCCCTTTCATTCCACACTCAAGGAATCTGTGGGTTCTCTGTGTCTTTTGGACACACACAAGCCTTAGATTTCATGGAGACAGAGAGAGCCTGGCAGAATCCAAAGCCATTTCTAGCTTCACCCAATACTTCTTTGCTTATCAAAGTATCAGGAGTGCATTGCAGGAAGGCTCCCAGTGAAAGCACATGTGATGAAATGAGTGGACATTGTTTATATATAGGAGGGGTTTAAAATGGAGTAGCTAATGAGCTGTACCCAGTTCCTGTGTCAGTTCTGTTTTTGATAGTCCTTGAAAATACCCAAGGTTCCAGAGATCATCTCAGCAGTGTGAAATGCTCTCAGAGAGAGACCCAAAATCGTGGCTGGAGCAGTGGGCAAGAATAGCAACACTGAGTCAGAGGCAGATACAATCAAGGAGGTGCCCACTATAGATGGACTGTGAGGGGATGCCTGTGGGAGAGATGGTTCTTCCAGGTTAGGCACAAGCACAGGTGTAGGAGAGAAGAGAAAATATGCCCCCCCAGGAACTCTGCTGGCTATGAAAAGTGACCCCATCAAGCGGGCACCTCGAGGCTGGTGGCATTGCTGGGATTCCTAGAAACACAGGGAACTTCTACTGCCTGGTGACAACATAGAAAATGCTATCTGGTAGCTGGCAACGAGTGCATGTAGGTGTGAGTCCATGTGTAAACGAGTTCCTGTGTGTAGATGTGTAAGCGCTTGCCCAAGTTTACAGGCGCTAATAATAAGCAACGGCATCTGCATAGACATAAAATTTAATGTTGTATGATATTTACTGTCTATGTAGCTACTTTTCCTCATTCCGAAAGTTTTTATTATTATTATGTCTTTTACCTCTATGTGTACATGCTCACACATCTGAAAATGTTCGTGAACTAACGCACACATACCTATATATGTACATATACGTGTATACTGTGTGTGCATGGTCGTTATGTGAGTTTTGCCACGCTGAACAGATAGCTCAGCTATTTCTTTGTACATGTTGGTGAAGATCTCATAAGCACATGCACATGATCATGTGGCATTAGTGAGATCTTGCTAGAGAAGTCAGTGGAGCCCATGATGGGGCTGAAAGAAAACAGCAGCCAAGTGGCAGGACTGGAAGCAGTGAGGTTTTAAATATGCAACCGTGGAAATCGCTGATCCAAACTGAAAGGAGCAAAGATTTCCCATTCACAGGCATCTTCCTCAAGTGTATGATGCATTTCTGCCCAAACAGAAAGCACCTACATCTTTAATATACTCATAGTCTAGGTACCTCTCCATCCTTCCAGGATAATTACTCATGAGAAAAAAAAAATCAGCTGTGCATCTTACTGCTAAGCATAAACTAGGGTCATGTCTGCAGAGTGTAGGCGCCTACCTGGCCCTTTGTAAATGCTGGTACCAGCCATTCTCACCCAGTGAGTTTTCTCCCATGTGGCTAGCTCAGGGCACCATCTTCCCCAGTGTTGTTATCCTGGAGCTTGGAGTCTGTGGCTCATTGTTGAGCAGGAAGGATACCATTTCTGACCCAGAATACCTCTGTGTAGTGCTGCCTGTATGTCAGATAGAGATGCTCCAAATGCTGCCAGGACCTACGAGTGCTGGGGTAACTTTGTGCTTCGCACAGAGGCCTGGGCGAAATGTTCACGAAGTGAAACAATCAGAGTCCTGCAACTCCAGCTGGAAAAGGTCATAGGATAAGCCACCCAGAGACTCTAAAGCCAGAGTGAACTTGGAGTTTATAATACCTCAGGCTGAAAGGTTATGTCTTTTGTCCTAACTGCACCTTTACAGATTTTCCAGATGACCTTTGTCTGGACCCAGGGCCACAAACCTTGTCCATGTGGCTCATGATCTGAATTCTTTTCTCCTTCCTTCTCCTCTTTCTTTCCTCTTCCCTTTATTCCTTCTTTTTTCTTTATCTCCTTCCATGTTCCTTCCCTTTCTCCTTTCCTCCCTTCTTTGCTTCCTTCCTTTTGTTCACTCATTGCTATTGGGAACAGGGTCCATTGCTTCATACATGCTCAGCACATAACGTGTCACAAAACTAAAAGCCCCAATAATTCACACTTTTAAGGGACCCCAAATGGCTGTCATCACCTCAAGAGCAAAATCAAGCCTGATAACCATAAGCATCCTTCATAATTTGAGGACCTTGATACTTGGCTCTCATTATTGGAAGTGTTAAAACATTAAGAGAAAGTACGATCCATGCATGGACCTTGATTGGTGCTTCAGTCTCCACATGCTCCCCCAGGTGCTGGTTAGTTGCCTCTGTTGGTCTTCTGAAGGAATTCTTGTTCCCTCAGGGTCTTCCTATCCCCCTCCCCATTTTTCCACAATGCTCCTCATGTTCTGCTTAATGTTTGGCTGTGAGTCTCAGCATCTATTTCCATCAGCTGCTAGGTGGGGCCCCTCAGAGAACAGCTATGCTAGGCTCCCATCTTCAAGCATTGCAGAGTATCTTTAATAGAGTCAGGGTTTGGCTCTTTCTCATGGAGTGGGCCTCAGGTTGGGCCAGGCATTAGTTGGACATTCTTTTAATCTCTGCTCTGACTTTATCCCTGTACATCTTGTAGGCATCGTAAATTTGTGTGAAAGATTTTGTGGGTGGTTTTGGTGTTCCCCTTCTTCCACTAGAAGTCCTGTCTGGCTAGAAGGTGGCCTCTTGAGTCTCCATGACTCCCACTACTTCCCTCTGGTGAGGCTGCCTTGGCCGGCCTCAGTAGAAGAGGATGCGCTCAGTTCTAATGCTACTGGATGTGCCAGGTGAGTTGATGGGGAGGGTTCCTCTTTTTTGAGGAGTAGAGGAGGGGGTAGGGGAGACAGAGGGAGGGTGGGAGCAGAAGAAGAGGAGGGAGGGAACCCCTCCTACAATCTGGATATAGAACGAATAAATAAATAAATAACCATCAGAGTAAAACAAAATCATTAAGAGAAAAACTATCATAACAAAGAATTTTTAAAGGTTCAATATAAAAGAGAGAATAGTATTACTTTGTATTTTAGCTAGGAGACCTCAAAGAGACATAAAGATTAGGAAGAATCCATGGGAGGTCTTGAGATTAGATGGCCAAGCATTTTGGTTCACATAAGGCATAACTTCTTAAGGTCTTCAGCGATGAAATATTTAAAATGTGGAAACAGATGATTCCAGGAATGTACAGAGGTGACCGCTGTTGTTCTCCACCCGTTGAGCCTATTATGTTAAAAAAGAACCTGTAATTGCCGACTGCAGATCCTCAGGTCCAAACTGAAAGGCAACAGATGGTCACATAGAATTGGATCATGTGTCATTTATGAGACTTAGAGAGTATGAAGCCTCCGAAGAGAGCAGAGGAGGCCACCTTGCCACTGATGGATCCTTACCAAGGGGTACTGCAAACTGCACTTTTGTGTTTGGGGGCAGTTAAAATTGTGGTATTTGCTGTTTGCCGGGCGCTGAGCTTCCTGTGGTCTGGGCGTGGTTTGAGCTGGTGAGCACATAATACTGATGACAGCTGAGTGGTTTTCTTAACGAGTCATCAAGGGCCACACGCTTGGTAATGTGAAACACTCTACATGCTTCTGATTGGTTAATTTATAAGGCAAAGTTGAAGAACAATACATAGCACTTTTAGTGCACACAACAACCTTAGTTTTTTTCTAAGACACTTTCCAAAGATTTCTTTTTTTGTGTGCTACTAAATTAGCAGATTTTTTTTTTCAATGTGTGTTTACAGTACAGCATTTATGTAACTCTATGCTTGGGAAGAAAATCGAAGAGCTCAAATCACAGTACAAGTGTCTCCATTCACTTTATATAAAATGGTTTCTATATACATAAGTCTCACTTATGGGTGATTTAATGGGTCAGAGACTCAGATGCAAATCTTGCATCAATGTTCACAAATAAGCAAGTCTTTTGAGATTTTGATCCTGGGGACTGTGGTGTCACTAAGACAGACGCCAGGGACCTCCAGGTGAATATGAAGCGCTTGCTCCTGAATGAGATGTCAGTATTATTTGAAACTATCCCTATAGGAAATACATTTTAATTCACTGGTTAAAACACAGGCTTAGTCAGTTTGACATTAAAAGAAGACAAAACAAAACAATAACAACAACCAAAACAAAAAAACAAAACCAAGCCCCAGTAGCTTCTTTGGAGACCCCCCCCCCCGGGTTCTCCACCGAGTGTGGAGAGTGGGTGGCTACTGTCATCTCCCTTCAAGAAGCTTCCCCTAACTTTGCACATACACCCCTGCCACCGCCCAGGGTCCAGGGTGGCACCCATTCTGCCTTGACAAGGGGGACACACTGCCATCTAGTGGAGGTATATGACATCTCAGGATTCAAGTACCTTGGTGGCTTCTTTGGGGAGCAGGGGTATTTGGGGCAGACAAGGCCCAAGAGCCCAAGGCTGCTGCCAGCACCTTCTCCAGCAATGCCAGTGGGCGTGGGAATCCATAGTGACACTCCCTGCGCTTGGCCGGCACGTGAGGTCCCTTGCATTTGCCCGAGCTGTTGGGAATACCATACCCTAGCTGGAACTGTGAAGAGGAGGTTGGAGTTCTAGGGGGAACAATGGGTGTGGAACACAAGAAAGTAATTAACTATCCACAGGCGTGAGAGGCTGTCACCCAGACCAGACCAGCAGGGACTGAATGCTTAGAAAAACAGACTCTAGATTTGAACACTCCCTCCTGCTGGTCCAGCTTTCTTTCCAAGACAGAAACATGTTTGCGGAAGCCCTTTCTGTCTCTGCAGATTAGCAGGCCACGTTTCACCTGTTTCTGAAATGGTTTAAAATGCAAGACAGTGATGCTTTCACAACATTGTTGCATGCATATCTTGTACAGGAAACTATCTCTGCTCTGTGTCGTAGCCAGAAGCCAACATTTCACAGAACCTTTCCCTAGCCCTGGCACGCACAGCATTTTCCTTGTGATGCTCCTGGAGCTGCACTCTTGCTGCTTGCGGCCTTCGATGGAGAAGCCACATTGTGCAGTGCAATGGGCTATGATTAATGAAGAGACTCATAACTGGCCAATGTGCTGAGAATAACTGAATGTTCAGTTATTTATTACTATTCTGGCCACGGGCTTATGAATTCCTCGGGATGTGAAACTGTAGCTTCCAGGCTGCCCTCAGCTCTCTCTGGGCTTCCTGGAGCTTTCAGGTCCCCGGACACTATGCTTGCCACTGTAAGAGTGTGTCTTCCAAAGCAGTTGTGGAGATGGGAGTGGGCACGTTTTAACATCTGGCCCATATCCCTCTTCCATCCCTAAAACACTCCTCTCACTATTGGAGCCAACGCCTGCCCAGTGAGTTTACACAGGAAACAGCCTTCCTCTTAATTTGCCAGGAAGCTCTGAGTTCTAGGCTTGGTACCCCAGTCCAAGCACTTTTGTGGTGTGCTTTGGTTTCCAACAGAGCCCAGGAAAAGGAAGAAACTGCTACAGATGAAGATGCTCATGCAAATTAGAAAAGCTGCTGCCTCTTGGGAAGAACCTTGTTGGCCTCATTTGCCTCCAGGTGGTTTCTTTGTTGAAATACTTTTAACAATTTGCTTGACATATACAGACAATCTTACTGTAAGAAGACTGGATGTTCATTTCCTAATATGGACACCACACCTATATTGTGTCTGGGTTCAAAAGTCACAAGAAGATGTCTCTTTTACTTTTTTTTCTTACTGTCATTTTTTCAATCTTTCCCAGCTTCTGAATTTATTCTTTTGAAGAGTAAAAGCTGTTCATAATTTTAAGTAACTAAGCGGAGATTAATTTCAGAATTCTGTGAAAATTGGAATTGTGATAACTGGGGTCCATATATAGCAGAAACATAACAGCAAAATGGTACAGGGTCCATAGAGCTGGGCTGAATGCCATGGTGGCTATTTAGGGGTTTAATTACTTTTTCATGTTTCTCCTTTGAGTTTTGTTTTGAGGCAGAGTCTCACCATGGAGCCCCAGCTGGTCTCAACTTAGCTATATAGGCCAGCCTTGATGGGAAGTAGAGGCAATCCTCCTGCCTCTGCCTTTCAAGTGCTGACATTGCTGGTACAACAGCACACCTTGCTTTTGACTAGTGTCTGTGACCAGTATGTTTATTTCCCACCAGGCGGAAAGTGCTTCAAATGCCCTGATTCTGCAACTAAGGGTAGAATCCTTTTCAGTCTCTGTCAAAGACTGTCCTGAGCTTTTGTGCACAGCCACATTCTGATTCTGTCAACAGCAATAAAAATAGTCACAGTTTAAAATATTGTTGCTTGAGATATACCACTGGGCTTTCCTAAGAAAATACCAGAAGCAATAAGACTGTTAGTAATTCAGCACACTCCTCTGACTCCTGGTGTGGCCAGGATTCTGTGTCCTGGCCCAGGCCTCCCTCTCCCTGTGTTGGCTCTTTAGGAAGCCCAGCCTCCCCTAGCACCTCCACCCTATAGGGTGTCCTAGCCTTCATGGGCCCCTCATCTCAGCACCAGGTGCTGGCAGGAAGGCAGAACTTTGACAGCTGATTGCTATGCACCATGCTGCCAGACTCAAAAGATAGAACCTACGGGAATGCGGAGCTCTTGCTACTGTCAAATTATTGTGTTGAAACAGAGCTGTGTGAATTCTAAAAGCCTTGGCCGGCAGTCAGCTCAGTTGCTAGCTGCGGACAGAACCTAACCCAGACAGGCCATTAAAAACACATAAATGTGATGGTTTGGGTACTCATCCTGCATGCTTAGTTAAGAGTAAAAATCCAGAGGCCCCTCGCTGCAGAGACTCGCTGCTGGTGTGCTGTCGCAGCATACGTCTGTTTTGTCTAGTGTGCTGCCCCGGGAGATGGCAGTCAGTGGCACTAGGTTTTGCTGACAGGGATGGGCATGTAACATCAGGGACAGGGGATTTTGGCTTCTTTCATGTTTCTAGGAATGTAGTGGGAAGAAAACTGGACCTCTGTGGTTTAGAGACCAGGTCTAGGGATGGATGAAGGGAGCCCAGATCTCTGCATCTCACATGTGGATACTGCAGAAGAATATAGAAGTCTTTTTCTCACCCCACCCCCATATGTGTGTACAGTGTGGTATGGTTGTGTGTGGGTGTGGGTGTGTTCATTTTCATGTGGAGGTATGCAATGAGTGCACAGTCCATACATAAATGGGAATCAGGAGACAGCCTCGGTGTCTTCTGAACCAGTCTTCAGTCACTTCCACCATTTTGTTTGAGAGAGGGTCCTTCATTGGAGCTTTACCATGAAGTCAAGTATTTGCAAACTTTACAGAGATCTGCCTGTTCCCATACTCAGTCTCACTCACAACTGCAGAGATCACGGGTGTGTGCTACTACAGTTGGTGTTCTGTGGGCTCTGGGAGCTGAACTCGGTGCTCATGCATGCTAGACAAGCTCTTCACTGACTGACCCATTTTCCCAACTGGGATGTGGATGTCTGGGGAGCCCTGTGGAATGGCCTGAGGTGGTTCCTCACAACGGATGGTGGAGGAGGGTGGCATTCAGTTTAGACTCTCCTCTCCCTGCCTACTCTTGAGACACCCCAGAGAAGAAGATAGTGCCATGGCAACCCAAGTCCTGGCTGTTCATGATGACCCACACTCACAACCGGGAACCAGCAAATGTCTTCAGCAAAGGCACAGATGACAAGCCTCTTTGGCTTCCTGGTCTTAAGGTTCATATTTCAGCTGCCCCCCCCGTAAAAGCTCAGCAGTAGCTCTCACCCCCAAAAGCCTCAGAGCCCTTAGCTCCTCACTGGCAAAGTAGAGAGCAAGACTGCAGTTTGAGCTTCCTGCTTATGGCGGTGGCTCCTGCATGGGCAAAGCACCTAGCGGTTGAGGTGTCTTAGGCTTTGCTTAAGGAAACCAGGTCTCATAATTGTAGAACAGATCGTCCACATGCTCAACATCTTTTCAATTTTACCATAAAATAAAAACAGAATATACTAGACTTCCATACTTGGAGGTTAGGGAAAAGTTTCATACTCTTACGGACTGAGGATGGAATTCAGAGCCTCTTTATGGGAGCAAGTTCTCAGTCCCCAGTGCACACTCCCCAGCCCTTAAGACATGTTTACATAAATGTAGGATTTCCCAAAGGGAATGCAAACCCCTGGAGTTACAGCCATAGGCTGCCCAATGTTGGTCCTGGGGACCGAGCTGTGGGCCTAAGAAAGAGCAGTGCGTACATGCTCTTAACTGATGAGCCGTTTCTACCGCAACATACATTTTCAAATAGAGAAATGCAAATTCCTCTTAAAAAAATTTAACACAAATTTCTATTTTGCATGCTCATTTTCTATTCCTTTATTATGTGTTAGACATATTTGACATGAACGTTTTGGTTTAGAGGAGAGTGTGCTCTATTAAATTGCCTCTTCCCACAGCTGTGAATAGAATAATGATTATCATGGGAGCTTCTAAATTTAACAAATGTGGTGAAGGCATGGAGAAAAATACCATGCAAGCATTTGAAAAATTGATTCTTGCAATTATCTGTTTAATCAAATACTTGACCCAAAAAGAGCAAATTCAAGTCATAAACAAAATGATTTCATTTTTCAATGAGTACTGGGAAAATAAGTTTTCTCCCTGGTGAGTTTCCTCTCGGTGAGCCTGGGGTGTGTTACAGAGGTGACGGCACTGTAAGTGCCGTAGGCTGTGATGGCCATGTTTCCCAAGGTTTTGAAATAGAAAAGAGCTTAGATGAAAAGTGAAGGAGCCATACTGATACCAATGTGGTGACACCTAGATTTCCGTGTGGTCAAGCTTGGGGTGCAGTAATAGGGCTTCTCTGCCACCGAGAGGGATCCCAGGTCACAAGATACAGCAGCTCTGCTCACATATTTATCCTTAAAACTAAAGTTGTGTGGCTGGGAGTGTAGTGGCACCACACTTGTCTGGACTCGATAAGGTTTGCTACCAAGGTAATATAATAAAATAAAATAAAAATAAAGATAAAAATGATGCTAAACCAGGCCATCTCCCTCATTTCAGAAACAACAGTTGACATGCCAAGGAAGCCAGCGTGCTAAAGGCCAGTGTAGGTGTGGCCCCCTTTGCCATCATCCATTTCTCCTCTGTATCTTCCCACTTCTCTCCTTCTTCCAGCTCCCTCACAGCCCTCTCCTAAGCCTCGACTCTGAGAATTTTAAGAGTGAACGTCATCAGTCAAGAAGGCAGACATCCAGTCAAAAGAAGCATGCGTTCGCAACTCTCTCCCTGTGGCAGGCTAGATCCCTGTAAGTTCACACTATGCACAGCTGATGTGTGCGTGCATGTGTGTGTACATGTCTGTGCATGTCTGTGTATGTGACCATGCTTGTATGCATGTTTGCATGTGTGTATCCATATGTGTGCATGTGTGTATTTAATGTGTGTCTATGTGAGTGTCTGCACAAGTGTGTGTGTGTGTATTTAATGTGTGTCTATGTGAGTGTCTGCACAAGTGTGTGTGTGTATGAACCTATTTTTAAGAGTAACAGTATGTGCTATTCTTATCTACGCCATATTTTATCTTCCAGCTGGAGGAATTATTAGTTTCTTAAACATAAGCCAAATGAGATTTAAAATAAAAGAAAGAAAGATTTTTTTCAGGGTCAGCTATTTTCTCATTTTAGTTTGCTCGCTACTGTACATGTGGTGGTACTTACTTAATGCTCCTAATTAAGTGAAATGCGTGTGCTAATTCTGAATCTTCATTTACTATAATTGTGGACCTAAATGCTCCCAGTAGGATTCCTTCCGAGGCAGTTTTAAACCCACATGGTGGCTGCAGGAAGAAGCCTTCCGTTCCCTTGCCACGTGGGCATATGCACAAGCTGTCGAGTGGCAGTGTCCCCTTTCCTGACTGCCTGGCTCTCTATCTCTGTCTCTGGTGTCAGTTTTTACACGGCGAATCAATCACCGCCTTCCATCATCAACAGTGAAGGACCAGTTTGGTCCCAGAGCGCCTCTGTTGTTCATGTTTCCCACGCCTGCACCTCTTCTCACGTGGGAGAGTAAAGAAAGTCCTCTCAAGTCTTCTGCCAGAACTGGCAGTTTTCATCTAGCTTTTGAAGGAGTTGCTGACCTTGGACACAGAAAGGTCCTCATGAAGAGATGGCCCCTGTCAGTTCTGAGGAGTCCACCTTCCAGTGAAAGACTGTACTCTTAGGGTGCAGGAGGGAGATATTGATCCCATCCCTAAGCAATGGGTCAAGGAACAGCATGTTCGGTGACCCCCACCAGTGGGGAAGGGAGCAGCTTCTCAGAAGCTGGGGTTTGTGGAAGGAACCTGGAGGGGGCAGCAGGGCGTCAGTAGCCCCAAAAATCCCAAGTGCTGCCCAACTCAAACACAGCAGGTGAAAAGCAAAGCAGCAGGAAGGTAGCAGGGCACACACCTGCATGCAAACGGAATAAACACAAAAATTTTTAGCTGGCAATATTGAGTGTATTTACCTTATTTTGAGTTTTTAATGTTCGTATTTTCTGCAATAAATGCCCACTTCATTGAAGAAAAAAAGAACACCGTGAAAAGTAATGTAAACTTCACTGTTTTAAAAAGAGTGATATTGGTTACAACCAACTAAACAAACAAACAAACAAACAAATCAGTGGGAAGGAAATAGACCATTTCAAATCTGGTCTGTCTGTTATGAAAATTGCATTCATAAATTAATTAGCATTGTGAATCAATGGGAGGTGGAAAAGTGGCTCAATAACCATTTCAGATAAGATTCATTCCCTGCTGGGAAGAAAGACAAGGAGGGCTCCTCACTTCACACCCAGCTCTAAGATAGTGTCCACAAAGATAGAAGATGAAAGGTGAGAAATCGGGAGCTGGGGAGAGGGATCAGTGGGTAAGGTGGCCACTGCACGAGCAGTGCAGGACAACAGCTGGGGACCATGGAATGTATCTGAAATCTCTGTCCTGGGGAAGCAGAGACAGGATCATTTGGGCTCGTTGCCCAGCCAGTCCAGCCACAGCAGTAAGCTTTGGTCCAGCATGAGATTCTATCCCCAAAATAAGATAAACAATTGAGAATGACAAACAATATTAAGCTACTTCAAATCTTGTCAAGAGACGATAAGTAAATCACTGTGCTTGCAAGCAAAGAAGGTACCTATTATATTCTGCAAGACAGGCAAGAGTTTACTGTTTATATAGGTTTTTAAAAGGCTACTAACGTTCATTAAGATAACAGTGGTTCAATGGCAAAGTTGGGGAAAATACATTAACAGGCAACTGTGATGTCACAGCCAGAGATAGAGATAGGAACCTCAGCTCAGTGAACAAATGACTCAGTCCCCAACACTTCATCTCCATGTACCAAGAAAATGGGCTGAGATCTGAGCAAGCTGACACAACAGTGCTAAAGACGCTCTAGATAATGGACAGACAAGCTGGAAATGGGAAATTTGGTTCTCACATTTGCCAGTACTATTTTGAGCAATGTCCAAAAGCCCCGGGAAGCTTTTCTTACTCCTTCGTGGCAGAAATATAGAAATTAAACCTTACCCATGATGCATTGGCAGAATGAAAAGGCAGAAGGGGCTTTATGCCAGCAGAGAAGAAATGACCTCAGTTGTAACACAACTAGGAGGTGGGATGCCTCGCAGCTGTTATGAGATACTGCCCATGAATATACGCAAAAAATGCTTGTTACTGTATTACATGAGTCTAGAATTTTAAAAATGGATTCAACCTGACTAAATAAATCAATATTTTAGTTTTGAGGTATCTTTCATGAGGGCCATGTGCACATTTCTTTCTAACTCTTCCTCAGTCTCTAAGTGCATTTCTCAGAGTTAGCAGTGGTTTGCCGCACAAGCCAGCTCTGTGCTGTGTAAAGCTTGTGTGTTCCCCTTAGCACCCAGGATTCTTGGAGTCATAGAAATAGGATGTGGTTCATAAAGACTGCTTTAAGGCTAACGGCATGTGAGAAGAGTAAGGCTTCTCTAACAACTTCATGAGTATCTAAAATGAGAGTTGGTTCTTCCAATAAAGGCATGTTTGGAAATGAGGAAACTCAGACCATAGGGAGCACTGGGCTTGAGGAAGACAGAGAAAGCTGGTGCAGGGAAGAAAGAATGAAGCAGCATCCTCCAGCACTGTGGGCAAGATCACCGAGTCTCCTGAGTGGGCAGAAGCCATGTGGTAGCCTCGCTAAGCCATTGTGACCAATTACTGTCATGTTTTCTATGCCCAGTTTCATTCAATATACTAGATTTAGAGGGTGTGTGTGCATCTGTGCATGTCCTTGCATGAACGTGCTTGTGTGTACATGTAGAGGACAGGGGACAGCTCAGTTGTCATTCCTCAGAAGTTGTGTACCTGAATTTTTGAAACAAGAGTTCTCGGTTGCTTGTAGCTCACCAATTAGCATTTGCTGTTTGGCCAGTGGGTCCAAAGGGTCCACCTATCCCAGAAATGGGATTACAGGCACATACTATTATGCCCAACTCTTTGCTGGTGTGTGTGTGTTATTCTGGGGATCAAAGTCAGGTTTTGTGCTTATAAGAGAAACACATTAACAACTGAAGCATTTCTTCAGCCCACACTAGCTCTGGTTTTAGTCATGGAGTAGCATGGGGATATTAATTCCTATAGATATTGCTGATACTCCTTGGGACACAGGCTGCTCCTCACCTCTTCCTGGTGAAGGAATAGAGAAGGAAGTAGGGTAAGGACCCAGTGTGTAAAAGCTCACGTTGGCATGCGTAGGCTGCACAATGAAATCAGTTGTTAATGAGTTGAAGTAGCACACACACCTAATTTCAACTTACTCCTAATGATTTTCTCTACAGTTATAGTTTTCTATAGTATGTTTATCCAGAGTTTAAATTTTTGTCATTATCCACTCATGCTGTTAACCATGTCCCATTTGTACTAAGAACAACCCCATGTGTTGCTTAGGCCACATTTCCATGCAAAATGACCTTACAAGATGAGAATAATGGCTTTTCCTACCTTTTAGATGAAGCTGCTGTGTTTTAGGTTAGATAATTCTCCTCAAGACACACTCATTGGCCATTTGGGCAGAAGTTCACTACAGGCTTCACACTACACAGTAGAATTCCCCTCTACATCTCCTCCAACAATGACCTCGAGAGCATAAGCCTGTGAATAGTGTCCTCTGCTGACACTGTTGAGGACTAGCACAGTTGAGGACCAGCCTCCCCAGAATCCCCGCTCCAACTTCTCTCCCCAGGCCCATGCATTGGCATGTGCCCTACTCCTTTCAATGGGCCTGTTATGTTACTTGCAGACCAGGGGCCAGATAAACCCGAAACACCCTTAAGCAATCCGGGAAATGTCTGATGATAGATATGCCTGGCTTGTGTCTTTATAGGTGGAAAAAAAAAA
Source organism: Meriones unguiculatus (assembly GCF_030254825.1). Taxonomy (NCBI): domain Eukaryota; kingdom Metazoa; phylum Chordata; class Mammalia; order Rodentia; family Muridae; genus Meriones; species Meriones unguiculatus. The sequence continues at coordinate 8,124,909 of NC_083350.1, read as the reverse complement.
AAAATGCTGGGATTCCAAAGGCCTGAGCCACGTACAGGAATGGGTCTTTTCTCTGGCCCTGGATCTTCGGTTGGCGATTTTGTTCACCTGTGGCTTCAGCTCTTTCTCTGTGATTACCTTGCAGGGATTTTCTTCCAGTTCATCGTTTGTGTTTGACATCTCCCCTAAAGACAAGCAAAAACCAAAAACCAACAAGTGTTTCATCTCATGGAAATGTTTTGTCCTATTCTTTTTAAGTGTCTTTAATTTTAGTGAACTGTATTTCTATTTGTTGTATATTCATTGCACCTACATTATAATGCATATTTAGAAGGTCTTTCTTATACTTACGCCATAAAAGAAATCACTCATGTTTTCTTTTATTCATTTTACGATGTTATTTTTGCATAACTCCCTGACTTATTTCAAGTGTAGTCTGTGTGTGGTGAAAGAAACATAGACTTAAACTTATCTTTTGTGAAAGGTTGTGCAGAAGAGCCATTGACTAAAACAAAGAAAAAATCAGATATATTTCTCCCAATATTAGAGATAACACCTTTGTTACACACTACATCAGTCTCTGGGACTGTTTCTGGTTCTTCTGTTCCATCCTGCTCCTTAGGGGACTCTCTTTCCAGAACCAACCACCTTCCACCAGCTATGGCGGATTTGTTGTGCTGATTTTTGATGTGTTAATAGTCACAGGACTGACCTCTGTACTAGCTCCTTAGTCCCTCCTCTCCTCTTCTATTTCCTTAGCTCCTTTAACATTTATTTTTCCCATACAAATATCTGTATGTGTCAATTGTGCACACCAGTGATTGTCTTTTGAGAGGAGTCAGGCTCTCACCCTGTGGGTCAGGCCGGTCTCCAGGGTGCAGTGATCTTCCTGCGTGGTGGGGTTGAAGGGTGGGATTAGAAGAGTGTCCTACCTGGTCTCGTGCCTATCCGCAGTGCTTTGCTGTCATTGTTCTTATGTTATTCATGTACATGAAAGAATTATTTTTGCTTCCTCGTATATTCTGTTGAAGTTGGTTACTCTCTGGCTTAGTCCTCGGGGACTTGCAGTTACACTCCCGTCATGTATAAATGACTTGATCCTTGCACGTGTCAATGGTTCCTCTCACTGCATCACGATGTCCAGGGACTCCTCCAGCATGGCCTCACACAGTTGTGGGGTTGATGACGAGCCTTCTTGATTTCAGATCCTGTTCCCAGTGTGTCTCGTTGAGACAGGATGTCAGAGCTGTGTCGCGGAAGATTTGTCAGGGATTTGTCCTTTCATTTCATAAATCAGAAGTACGTGTGACTTTACATACCCTCTTTCTCACATCCGAAATGAAAAATACAACATTTTTCCCACTAGCTATGTTAATATGATGGGGCACACACTAACAGGCTTCCTGATATGTGCCCTCTGTATTCCAGGAATGAATGACACTCACCAAATGATGTTTCTCAGTCTTATCAGCTTTGCCTCTCATTTTTCACCGTCTTAATGAAAATACTTGGGAAACTTTTTTTTTTCTATATGTATATCTTGCTCATCTGGGTACCATTGTATTATCTGATCTTATGTAATTTAGAATGATAGCCATTTAGAACTTTTCTGGTTTAATTTTTACTTCCTCCACTGAATCTGTTATATTGAGTTTCCTATAACTCAGTTACTTTAGTATGCTTGCTTTAGATACTTAACTGTTTTCTCTGCTAGTTTGTGTGGTTTTTTTGCAAGATTAATTTTCAAGAACTTCATATTTTTATCCATTTCCCTTTAAGTGCTTCTGTTATCATTGCTTTCCTTATGTGAGCAACGTGTGGTTTCTTATTTAAAAAAAAAACACAATTAAGATTTAAATTGCTCTATTTTTTGTATCATAATTTCTCCTATTTTTCATGTTTTTTTTCTTTCATGCAGTTTATTTTTCTTTTACTTTTTTCTACTGTTGTAGTCTGTTGGGTTGGAAATCCAGTTTTCTTATCCAAACTCTTTCACTGACACCAGAACATGATCAAGGCTGTCACTGTCCCCATGGCTGCAACTGTGAATCTATGATTTGTGGTGTTATCATTATTTATCCTCCATTAGTGCTTGCATTTCTTTCTTTAAGTATTCTTAGAAGATTCTTTCAAAGAAGATTCCATAGGAAAATGGGTTTTCTTAGTATTATCAGTTTTATTCCCATGATCTAACTTACAGGAAGAAGTGTGAGGGGTTCCTCTTAGTATCATTCCCATGTCTTATCCTTTGTCTGTTCTTTATAAAGGCAATTGCTACATTATTTACTGCATGTCCTTGTAGTCTGACTGTCTTCAGGGAGAATTGTGACTTTTAGCATTGAAAGGTATTAAAGGTATTGAACTGACGAGATCGTGTCATGAGTACAGTGTTTTCTACATAAACATGGGGAAAAAGTTCAAACTCCCAGAATCTAAGTAGAAACTGTGCACATCTGTAATCATCTGGGCACATCTGTAACCTCGGTGCTTCTGTGGGGAGAAGGGAGGCAGAGACACCTCCAAGCTGACAGGCAAGATCTTAGCCAGCTGGCAGTGCTGGGTTCAGGTGATTCTGTGACAGCCCCGTGTTGTTCTGGCTGTGTACCTGTTTCTTTCTGGCATGCTGAGGTTTCTGTAAGGTAGCAGTGGGAGGTCCACTACCTGGTCATCCTTACACCCCTGAAGATCAATCTCTGAATCTGCATATCCCTGTAAGACTTCTGCTGCAGTTCTGGTTTTGGCAGTCTCCATGATGAAGCAAAGAAAAACTAAGGCAGGTAATTCTTCCAGAAAGGCCATGTTACCATACAGTATGGTCACAAACTGAGTGAAGGGTCTGATGAATTGGAAAGAACAAATGACTTATACCAGAGGTGAAAGTAAGAAAAATGCAGGACAGGAAAGAGTATAACTTACAAGTTATACATTTTCTCTTCTTACTGTTCCTCCAATGATTTCCAGACACACAAGTAGCCCCACAGATAATCATACTGAATCAGTGTCTACACTGAACCTCTTCTCAGTGTAGTAAAATAACAGATTGACTCTTACTCATATTTGTATTTTGTAGAATTAACAGTATATCTTAGGTCATGAACACAGAATACATTTATTTCACATCTGTAACTCTTATGCTGGCTACTTTTATGTCAATGTGACAGAGCTAGGGTCATTTGAGAAGAGGGAATCTCAGTTGAGAAAGTGCTCCCAGCACACTGGTGCAGTTCTTGCTGGATTATTGATGTGGGAGAGTCCAGCTCACTGTGAACAGCGCCACCCCTGGATAGGTGGTCTTGGAAGGTATGAGCAAGCAGGCTGAGCAAGCCAGTAAGCAGCAGCACTCCTCCATGGCCGCTGCTTCAGCTCCTGACTCAGTTCCTGCCCTGTCCTAAATTCCCTCACTGATGGACTGTCATCTGGAGATGTAAGATGAGATATAATTTTTCTCCCCAAGCTGTTTCAGTCACAATGTTTTATTACGGTGATAGAAACACTCAGACAGCATTATTTTCTATCTCACACTAATTCACCAAAACAGGCTTTAGTAGGTGAATGCATCTAACCCTTCAATACAGTTTTGAACAGCAAATTATAAATGGACTAATTCATGTTTTACGGAAAATATCTTTTCTTCCTCCGAGTGACTACAGGGATGTTTACTTGAAGTTGATTTTTTAATTATAAAACAAGTTTAGTTTGTATTTTACATGTTCACAGAGGGAACAAATTGGGTTGAAATAGAAGAGCAGTACCAGGGAGCAGATAAACAGCATCTACTGTCCCAGCAAAGCAAAGTTTTCATTTTAGTGGTTCCTGTCGCTTAATCACAGCTGATTCTTCAGCTCCAGCTGACTGGAACCACAGAGTCTTAATACAAAATACCAGCTCCAATACAGTTTCTAAGGGATTTTCAAACTCCCCTCGACAAGCTCACAAGCCAGGCCTGCATTGCCTGCATGTCTCTGGACATTTTTATCTTCCATGATCCCACGAAACAGTCCTGAGCTCCAAACAATTAATGGCTTTTATAGCCCAAAGTTCAAATGTCACTTCAATATTCCTAAAAATGCACAGTCAGGTCTGTCAAAGCATTACCTTCTAAGTAAGCTACCAATTTCTGTCTTACTTGGGGTTTCTGTTGCCCTGACCATGACCAGAAGCAACTTGAGAAGGCAAGAGTTGAATTCATTTTACAGCCGGTGGGCCATTATCCAGGGAAGTCAGGGCAGGAACTCAGGGCAGAAACCTCAAGGCAGAAGCTGATGCAGAAGCCATGAAGGAGTGCTGCTTCCTGGCTACTGGCTTGTCCTTCAATGTTTGCTCAGCCTACATTCTTATACAAATCAGGGCTATGTACCCAGGGTAGCACAATCCACCCTTCTTGCTGGCTGGGTCAGTCTTCATCAAGCATTTAGAGAACGGACTACAGACTTGCAAACAGGCAATAAATGAAGGCATTCTCGCTCTATCATCTATCTATCTATCTATATTTCTATTTATATATCCTCTCTCTCTCCCTCTCCCTCTCTTCCTCTCTATCTTTTGGTTTTCTGAGACAAGGTTTTCCTGTGTAGCACTGGCTGCCCTGGAACTCTGTAGATCAGGCTGGCCCCTAATTCAGATATCCAACAGCCTCTGCCTCCTGAGTGCTGGGATTAAAGTTGTGTGCCACCATACCCAGTTTGGAGGCATTTTCTCAGTTTAGTTTATATCCCCAAATATGTACCAAGGTTTATATCCCCAAATATGCATCAAGCTAATAAGAAAGAATCAGAACAACTCTTGAGTATGCAAACATATGAGACATTGTTTATCACCAACAAAACAAACAAGAGACGTTTAGCACACAGAACCATGTGATTCAGCCAGAGCACCTGTGAGACAGAAGTGAATGATTTGTGACAATTAGGGTAGAACTGTAGGTTCCTGACCAGCCTTCCAAACTCACCACATACCAGTATTCCCTCTTTTGTGGCCATCGCCAGAGTACTAGGCAACTTTATTCCTCTGCTAAAACAACCCCTGTGCTTTTCCTCCCTGAGTCCTCTCTGCCCATGCCCCTGAGCTCAGATGATATTGGGGCTTGTATTTTACATTTTTGTGATGCCCAGCCCTTTGATACATGCTTATGGATTCTATCTGACTAGCTCTAGACGCTCTCCTCTACCCTAGACTGTGACACAAAGAAGATGGAATGCTGTCTGTGTTTCTCATCACTGTCCCTCTTCAACTAGGACATGGTAACTACTCAGCTAATAGCCACAGAATAAGTGAATGAGTGAATTGATGCTCCTACCAGCTCTTGGGAAATTACCTTTGGAAAGTAATTTACTCCCTCACTGCTTTTGTTTCTCCATCTGTAACAGGAAAGTAAAAATGTACAATGTTCAAAATCTATTTCCTAATTAGGTAAAATAAGGCAAAGAGATTAATAAGGCCAGTGCACTGAGACAAGACATATCACATTAGACCGACCTGCTTGGTTTTACAGTCTTCCTTTCTTGTGGCTCTTTCCCATCAGTGTTGACTTGAGGAAGAAAGCTCACGGTGATGTTAGTCTTGAGAGATGGTGAATGTGTGTGCCAACTCAACCTAATCAAACCTGAAAGCAGAGTGTCCAGAGTGAGCACTGGCAGTCCACACTGTGAAAGAGCCCAGGTCGCACATTCAGAGTCCCCACTGTACAAACAGAGCTTCCCGGTGGACGCTGGGAAGCTTTGCTCTGGCTCCCACAGCAACAGGGTATGTGTACTTGGCACAGAACTACTGAACTCTAGCTCCACAAGTGTATATCTCCTGATGAAGGCTGGGTTTGCCTCCAGGGACTCAGCCTCTTGCTGGACAGGCTGTCCCTCTGCTACCCCAGGTTCCCACTGAGCTTTATGCCCAAGAATCTGCTCTCCTGATGACAGATGGGCCTCTCACCCACTACCTGTGTTGAGTTCCTAGAAGTTGGGGAATTATGCCTACTATCCACATGAGCCCCAGTATTAAGGCTTCAGCTTTCTTTCCTCTTTTACTGTGGAGATTGTCCGGAGGTTCTTGGTTTTGTTTTTCTTGGAGCTCTTAAGGAGCTTGGGGGAATGGGACAAAAGTTGGGGGAACCCATATCTATTATTTTTAAGACCCCCATTCCATGTTTTTTTTCTGGTCCTTAATTGGTCCATTCTACTCTCAAAAACATAGCTTATTAAGCTGCAACCACAACAAATGCTGTTTTAAAACATAAAAAAAAATTATTTCAGTCTTTAAAGTTCTTCTTTTTATGTGTTCCTTAGAATAACTAGTATGCAGCTTTGGTTTGCTGTGGTTGTTGAATATTCATAAGATTCTGTCTGCTTACTGGATAATTATATTACATTAATATGGTATGAATAAATAAAAGCAGTAATTATGCTTTTATCCTGTTCTGTTTGACAATTTACAGTTTGCTTGTTTCAAGAATAAAAGGAAATTGTCACATTTGAAACAATATTATTTCATTCCTAAATGAGGAAGAATACCCAGCCTCAACAAAGACAGGTTAAAACAGAATGGATTCTGTCTCTCCCTAGCCAACATAAAGATGTCATCCCAGCTCCATGCTGCTGACTAATACAAAGACAAAACTAGGTGCATCCTTAAGAAGTCAAGGAAAGGAACAACTCCTAGGTGGAAAACCACAGCTTCCCTTGGAAGAGCTCGGGTTGAAAGCAATTCCTTATCAAAAGGGGTGGGATGGGGTGGAGAGAACCCGGCCACTGTCTCTCATCGAAGGTTCAGAGAAGATGATGTTCAGAGATGAGAATTCCATAAGAACGGCTAGATTCTCATGACAGATTTTTGACTTAGGAAGTGAGTGCATTAATAGCTTCAAAGTAAAGCATATTAAACTAACTTTAGTAATAGGACTGGGCCAGAATCCCAGCACTCAACAAGCTGAAGCAGAAGAATTTTGAGGTTCAGCACAGTGAGATATTACCATGGAAATATAATTGTAGACAGAAAGAGAGATAGAGATAGCTAGATGGAGCATCTTGAATTTGAAAATACTTGAGTGTGTTTGTTCACATATTTAATTTAAATATCTTGCAATATTTTAAAACATGAATGCAAATGAAAAGGTGAGGCATTTGAGGTCTTTTTTTTTCTTCTTCAGAAGGAACACAGCTGACAACATCAACAGCAGAATGATTTTAACAAGACAGGAAAGCAGCATCCCAGAGGAGGCCCCGGGAGAAAGAAAAAGTCCCACATTGCATTGTTTCCTGGGACACTGGTGTCCAGCCTGTGAAATTCTACTTCACGTAGGAAAAAAAGATGGCCCAAATCATAAGCGAGATATTGCTTGGTGGCCGCACTCAAAGCATACTTGTAAATGGCTCATATCGATACAAGAGAACATAACGAGTGGCATTTCCCAGTGGAGGATCCCGGGTTCAATGCTGTTTAAGCACTTTCATCAATTTTCTGAATGATAGGAAGGAGAGCAGGTTCATTAAGTGTGCTGTGCACCCGGGCTGGGAGCTGCAGATAACACCACAGAGAACAGGGCCAGATTTAATCAGGACCCTGAAATCTAACTCAATGCATGGTCAGAGGAGAAGGAAACATAGCCCAGAGGGTCAGCATGGACTTCCTGGGTGGGACGGGGTTCACGGTGGCCTTGTCCTTACAGCAGGTACCCAGAGACCTCATGTAGCCCACCAAGAGGTAGTAAGTAGACTCTGCAGACCAGCCAGTGCCTCCTGCTGTGCTTCATCTCTGAGGCACCATGCTGAGTGGATTTGGAATTTGATGAAAAGGGACCTGAACCTTGGGCTGAAAACAAAAGTGACACAATGAAAGTGTTTGGAAATGGAAAGGAAAGGGGTTGATAAAGGAACCTAGTAAACTATGAAAAGGCAGCTAGACACTGTTGCAGGATCTGAACAAGGAAATGGTAACAAGTGGCACAAGAGCTGGAGGGAAGCCACGCGCCAGTTTTGTTTTTGTTGCTCATCGCTGCTGGATTTTTGTTCCCCACTGTGGAAGGAGACACAGTTTCCCAGGGTTTGTCTGAAGAATCACAGGCAGGCTTTGAAGGTCGCTTGGCTGTTTTTGAGGGTCCATCTGACTGAGCTGGGGCTGCCTGGCTTTTCCACCATCCTGCCACCCTCTGAGGTGTCACACCAGGGCTTAACAAGCCGAAAGGGATTCCGTAGAGAGCAGCAGAAACGATTAAAGACTCGGAAAATAGGAGCTATGAAGGAAGATTAAAGGATCTAGGCTCACTTAGCCTCAAGCGAGGAGCTGACCTAATAGCGTCTTCAGGATGTGAAGAGCTATCGTGTGGAGGAGGGGACCAGCTGCTCCCTCTCCCAGAAGAGGGGGCAGAGAGGAGGCAGGCTTAGGCTTCCATGGGGAGGGTTAACAAGTGCTGGAGAGCTTCCTCCAGGGAGGGCTGGTGGCTGAGGTGTTGAAGGCGCAGTAGATTGTGATGGCTGCTATGCCACTATAAAATGTCCCACCCTGCATGGGTGTCTTCATTGGTTATTGACTCAGTTCTTTGAAAGCATCTGTGCATTCTGAGGTCGACAGGAAGAGCAGCAGACACTTTGCACAGCCAGTATCCACATACCTGAGAGAGAGAGAGAGTGGCCACAATAAGCAACAGCAAGCCACCTGGAAACTCTTCCCAAAAAAAGTTACACTCCACAGAAAAGTAGAGTGGGCTATACTCTAGCCTTGCGTCTAACTTCTTTTTTACTAATACTATGTTTGATGTTTGATAAAAAGGGTGTTCAGTGTACTACTGTGTCTGTGTCTCTCTCTCTCTCTCTCTGTGTGTGTGTGTGTGTGTGTGTGTTGCTGTTGATATTCATATTGTTAAGAAGAGGACGCTGTTCCCTTCAAATATTTCAGACTTCCAGACTCTGAATCATTATCAGCTACTACTCTGGCACGTTTTTCATTCATCTTAGGCATAAATAATTTGAGCATTCTTTGTGGCTCCAGTGTTGGCATGCCTGTACAAGGGTGCCACAAAGGGTGAATGCCTGAGCTGTTATCAATGAGATATGTGCTTTGCAGGCTGCGTTTACATGAGGAGGACTTTCAGTTTCACAGATGAACGCATTTCCCTTGCTAGACCCCTTTATAGTGTTCACATGACCGTGTTTTGTCCTGTGAACAGCAACAAGTTTCCCCTCGCCCAGGTGGTGTATCTACCCTACACTGAAGGTGAGGACAGTGAAACAGCTTGCAGGGACTTCTTTATTGGAATGTGGAAGAATCTTTTCTTTACATGGGACTCCCATCATCAACCCCTTGAAACCCCTAACTTACAGACTGTGCTTTGATCTTTCCTTCTCAGTGTTTCTTTGCCCATTCTGTGACCTTCCTCTCTTTAGGAATTCTATCTCTCTCACCTGTCCCTTTCTGAAGGACTGTCTCCATCTTCACTCATAGACATTCTTAACCTTCAATTATCAAGGAAGCCAGTTATCCAATCACAGACCTACATAGGGCTTACTCTAATTTCTCAATCACTCAACTATTTCTCCCACAGAACGGTGCAATACTGAGGCCATGCCTTCCCACAGCTGTGTTCTTACTGTCTGGGAGAGGGTGGGCTGTGGAAGTGGGATGGATTGGAGAGATGAAGAAATGAAAGAGATGGAACGAAGTGTTGACAGCTGAAAGAAGAGATGGTGTGAGATGGCTGTGTGGGTAATGAAGGGATGATGGCAGAAGGGTGAAGAGATAGGTAGATGGCAAATCGATGATTAAGTGCAGATGGATGGTAGAAGATGGAGGGATGGCGGAGAAGTAAGGAACGGTGGAGGAATGGATGATGGAAGAGGGATGGGCCAGTGAATAGTCCTAAGCAATTTGTAGTGAGGCCTATTTGGGCCAAATAGCTCTTCATGAATTCTTCTCTGACAACCTAAACCATCTCAAGTATTGGATGGCTTGAGCTGTTCCACAGCCACAGAGTGATTGTGGTGCGACTCTTTAACTCGCTTACTTTTGGAATCGCAGTCTGTTTATTTTAGAAGAAACATGATTTTATATCAGTTATATCTTTTCATCTCCCACACCAGCAGCAACATCAGATTCTTAGGACTCACTGTGGGGTCATAAGTGGCAACAAATGCTGAGTGGAAAAGGCGTCTTCGCTAGTTGCTGGGAAGCGCAAAGCGCTCTCAGGCCACATCCCCTGCTTTTCCAAGGTAACTGAATTTTGACACCAGACAATAATTTTGAGCATTTATCAGCCTTGGAAGGAGGGCATTCCAGAATGTGTGTGTGTGTGTTTTTCATATATACATACATATATAATATATATATATTATGAACAGGAATCAAGGTATTTTTATGAACCATTAGGAACAGTATGCATTTGTATTTCTTATGCCTTTTTTAAGACCCAGAAACAGAAGGAGGCTTCTTTTCATCCTCAATATGGGTTTTCAGAAATTAATCAACTTTATAAGGTTAACAAAAATTTCAAAACCATTCTTTTCTTTTAGAAGTTCAAGTTGATACAATCTCAACCCCATCAAAATATGGCTCTCTCTGGCAAGTTTTATGGACAGCTGCGTTCCTGCTGCTGCTGCCTCTTAGTCTGTGAGCGGCTCCTTTCAGGGGAGCAAACGGCTATGTCAACATGCCCTATGCAGTTACAGAGATGCACCAGTGACTTCAGCTCCTATTTTAGACATGACCATGGCCTGTCGGATGTTGTTTGCGTCCTCTGCCATTAAGGTAATTGTGATGAATGACACCACAAAAGTTGTTTTCTTTAAAAACACCAACAAATCAGGAATAATAGTACTTTTAGAAGATTATCTACCTGCAGATAAAACATATAAGGTTATAGATGAACCCGTTCTGTGTCCTTCCATCAAATGGAGATTTTTATAAACCAGATTTGTGTTACCAAAATCTTACATTGCCTGAGAGCTATAAACTATGACTAACATCATGAAACACTCAAATAATTTTGATAAATAGCAATATAGTGACATGAAGAGCTTTTTAAACAGCTCACTGAAAGGAGCAGAGTCACAGTAAAGTGGCTTGTAGTGTCTCAGGTTGGGTTGTTTCTTATTTACCTACATTTCTTAATACAACAAAAATCAGAATATATTTATATAGCAGTGTCTGTTCTCTGGAAAACAGATATCTTGGAGTCTCTGCTATATGAGACATTAAGGATATTTAAGTCTGGGTAATGAGATCACTGTATGATTTTATTTTTTTATAAATTTGAAAGCAGTATATACACACCAGTGAGTCTCATAAGCAGAGAGAACCACCTATGAACTCAGAAGAGCAGGTCTGCTTTGCTGCTCCCCTGGAGCTAGTACATGTCACATAAGAGGAGGGACTCCTCTGTGCTCCTGCTGCTGGCAGGTGTCCCTTCTTCATTCATTTGGGAACCCTAGCCCTGAGCATCATGGAACCACAGATCTCCCACTGCCCCTTGGCTCCTGCCTCACTCTTTTCCTGGAGTTAATCTCCGGGAGGGGCTTTTCATTCCACCTTCTTTGAGCTCTGCATGAAGATGAATGTGTTCATGGAGTGTCAGCAGGCATCATTGGTGACAGGTAAGAAGATGACAAAACTGCCCTCCACATTTCAAAGTGCTAATTTGAAAAAATGTCAATTGTTGGAGGATGTGCACTCGTACCCTGGCCTAAGCACAGTGCAATGTCCACAGTTGCTGAAATATCATGCAACAAGATTTCATGTGTTTCTTCATCAGACAAAAGTTCACATAAAACGAAAAAGAAAACCAGAAAGGCTTTTACCGTAAGTAAACAAATGTATACAACCTAAAATTTTTTTAAAAGTAAAAACAGGAAACTTCCCTCCTCCTCAGCACTCCTCCCTCTGTACCCCTCACCACTGCCTTCCCTTTCAGCTTCATCCTCTACCAGACCCCTGTTGCTAAGTATGATGGCTACCTCCTACGGTTAGCAGCTTGGCTAGCTCTTGCCCTGCCCAAACTGCTGTCTGTGACATGAGGCATTACTCACACACATTAAGGCTCCCCATCACCAGTCACCTCCATCCACCAGTATGTGGGATTAGACCAGCTAGGCCCCTTGGCTGCTTCCAAACAGCACAGGGGCCACTCTGCTGGGACCCCTTCTTTAGGCTTAAGCACTTGAAAGTCTCTGAAATGTAGGGCTGAGTTTAAAAAGCTGGGTAGGTTGAACTAATGTCCTTGTTGTGTACTTGAGCATATTTTGGATGTATGCTTAAGAGTGTTATATCTGGATCTTGAGGAAGTGCTATTCCTAATTTTCTGAGAAGCAGAAAGACACACATTGTATATATTCACTTACAACTGGATATTAGAAATATGATATAGGATAAACCTACTAAAGTCTGTACACCTAAAGAAGCTAAGCAAGAAGAAGGACCCTGGGTAAGATGCTCAATTCTCATTCAAAAATCCAAAAGAGATAGACATCAGAAGAGAGGGAAAACAGGGAACAGGACTTGACCCTACCACAGAGGGATTCTGAAAGACTCTACCCAGCAGGATATCAAAGCAGATGCTAAGACTCATTGCCAAACTTTGGGCAAAGTGCAGGGAATCTTATGAAAGAAGGGGGAGATAGAAAGACCTGGAGGGTACAGGAGCTCCACAAGGAGAGCAACAGGACCAAAAAATTTGGGCCCAGGGGTCTTTTCTGAGACTGATACTCCTACTAAGGACCATGCATAGAGATAACATAAATCCCTGCACAGATGTAGCCCATGGCAGCTCAGTGTCCAAGTGGGTCCCTAGTAAGGGGAACAAGGACTGTCTCTGACATGAACTCGGTGGCTGGCTCTGATCACCATCCCCTGAGGGGATGGGGGCTGCCTTACCAGGCCACAGAGGAAGACAGTGTAGCCAGTCCTGATGAGACCTTATAGGCTAGGGTCAGATGGAGTGGACTGGGGGAAGGGCATGGAAGAAGAAGGAGAGAGGGCAGGATTGGGAGGGGACAAGGGAGGGGACTACAGCTGGGATACAAAGTCAATAAATTGTAATAAAAATAAATAAATAAAAATTAAAAAAAAAGAAAAATGAAATGAAAGTAACCAAGATGGCATAGGAGACAACTTCCTGAACAGAACACCAACAGCACAGGTTCTAAGATCAACAATCAATCAATGGGACCTCATGAAACGGAAAAGCTTCTGTAAAGCAAAGGACACTGTCATCACAACATAACGACATCCTATAGACTGGGAAAGGATCTTGAAAATAAAATGCTGGGTAGGAGAGCAACATGAAAGAAGAAGAAGAAGAAACAAGCAGGAGGCACCAGCTCCTGGCGCTGCCTCTCTCTCACCACACTCTGTGTTTCTAGACCCCTGTCCTTGGTGGTGGAAGACTTTGTACGCGTATCAAAAGAGTTAGCCCAGGTTGTGGGTGCTGAGAGCTAGTGGTCATATTGAGGACTGACAAAACATGTTAACTAACAAAATCAAATTCCAAATAAGTAGAAAAAGTAAAACAATGGGATAAAATGATTACTTTAAATAAAACTGACAAACAACCATCCAAAGATTCAAAACACAAACCTAGCTTTTGGCTGGTAATGTTTAGCAACTGGTTTTCCAAAAACAGAATCCCAATGTGCAGTGTTTGCCAGTCTCCTACTGAGGCTGGTTGCAAGCTAACACCTTGATGTCAACTGGCTCACAAAACTCCTGAAAATGTAACAGTTGGCTCCCTTGCTCTGGGATTTGCCAGCTCCAGCTTCAAGCCATTACAGAGTACGCCTTGTGAGGTTCCAAGAGATTAGCATGCTTCAATTTATCTTAATCTCCGCCAGCATGCAAGCAGGAGGGCTGCTGGGAAGTATAGAGCCAGGTGATGATGGCATCAGCCTGGCTCATGTGGTACCCAGGCTGTGTCACCAGCCCTAGGTACCAGGGGGCTGAGTGATCCTTGTTGTGCTTGGCTTTTCAGGAATAAATCCCACATGAGGTAGTGTTCTCCAGGGTCAGTGCTTTGTTTAAAGAAGAAAAGCATAAAAGAGATGTCAGAGGGGTGCGTGAGTCTGCTTCAGACTAGCAGTGGTGGGAGCTGGGGAGGGGGATGGTAGGGAAAGCCACCATTGTATACAAACCCTGATATAGTGCACAGTTTGAAATGGTCACCTAAACATCTTCATTTGTGTGTGTGTGTGTGTGTGTGTGTGTGTGTATGTGTATGTGTGTGCATGTGTCTGTATGCCTGTGTGTCTCTGTATGTATATTTGTGTATGTACATGGATGTGTCTGTCTCTGTGTCTGTGTTTGTATGTCACTTTTTATCTGTGTGTGTGTGTCTGCCTGTGTGTCTGTGTGCACATGTACTCGTGGTGGACTAGCTTGTGCATGACATTACAGAGGGCAGATGAGGTCAACATCAGGACTCCATTGCTTCCTAACCTGATTATTTGAGACAGGGTCACCCACACAACTGGGGGCTTGTGGTTTCTCCTAGAGTTCCTGGTTAGCAAGCCCCTGCAATCCTCCTGTCTCCACTACTCCCTGGGGTTACAGGCACACATCATCTCCCCTGGCTTTTAGGTGGGTGTCAGAGATCTGAACTCAGATCCCCATAATGAAGCCACAAGCATGCCACCCACTAAGCCATTTTCTCAGCCCAAGTCCTTCATTCCATACACAGAGCAGTCTGTCTGGGGCTTGAAGAGGTGCAGGAGCGCAGCCCCTATTGGCTGCTGTGTGGAGAGGGCTAAGGAGCAGGCCTTCATGAGCCCCAGTCAGACAGCTCTTTGACCCTGGGGAGAAGAAGCAGCCACAGCAAGGTTGTGAGCAGCAGAAACGCTGGCTCTGCTCAGTCAGCACCCTGGTGAGTCAGGTTAATCCTGTGCTATCCACAGTTTCCATTTCTCTGCTTTTCCTTCTCTTTGCTTACTTCTTTTTGTTATGTTTCCTCTGTTTCTCCCTGTGGGGTTCCTCTTATTACTGTTCCTCCGTCATTACCTTCTGTTCCTGTTGCAGGCTGCCATTTTATCTCCTTATTCTTCTTGATCCCTAGGTGAAGTGCTAATTACCATTTATATGCTGATGATTCAACAGTGTCTATCTATAGCCCAGAACTTACACTGTAGCTCCAGACACTTTGACAGCACTGTCTGTGTACAGGAGTCTTCACTGATATTCTCCTAACCCCAAAGCCAGGGAGAGCACAGCTCATCAGGACCCTCCCTCAATGCTTAGCACTGATGGCTTCTTGAATTCTTGGTACCACAAACTCGAAAAGCCTGTTGTTCGGCTAATAAAGAAGGAATCACCACCAGCTTCACCCATGCAGGCTGAATAAGAGACACAGTAATACCCACATGAAGTTACTTGAGTGTTCAGAATCTCCAGTAAGGATTTTTAAAATATTAATTTAATTTTTTATCTGTATATTTATGTGCCTAAGTATATGTATGTGTACCATTTGTGCACTGGAGGTCAGAAGAGCTGCAGAATACTCTGGAACTGAAATTACACATAGTTATGAGCCTACATGTAAGTGATGAGAACTAAAACCAGGTCATAGGCTAAAGCAGAAGGCACTCTTAGGGCACATTTTGCAATAGGACATTTTGTAAAAGGTACTGAAGAAGCGAAGGCAGCCATGAGACTGAGGGGGTGGGATGGTTATGGTTAAAAACCTTGCAGAAAATGACACAACCACAGATCATAAAAGCTGAATGCACCTGGAAAAGAACCCGATCAAGCTAAAGGGAGCTCTTCCCAGTGGCATCCCAGAGTTTCAGGAAAAGTGTTGAGCTTGGCGAGAAGAAAATGTGTAGCTTCTACTGCACTTTGACCTCAGCTCCCAGCCAAACTCATAGTCCAGGTGCTGCCAGAAGTCTGTGGACCATCCTGTGAGAAACTAAAATGCTGGGAAGATAAAGACCCTCTTAAATGAGGACAGCAGGGGGCATGTATGTTAGTGGCTCTTTTTTATCTTTTAAGACTATTTGTATTTTCAGTTATGTGTGCATGTATGTGTCTATGTGTGGGTTTGTGGTCATGACTTCAGTGTGGGTGCAGGTCAGAAGAGAACATTAGATCTGTGGAGCTGGGGTCTTAGGTGATTGTAAGCTGCCTGATATGGCTGCTGGGAACTGAACTCTGGCCCTCAGCAAGAGAGATATACACAACACCAAGCCATCTCTCCAGCCCTAGTAGTTCTCTCTGAAGAATGGCATAAGGAGAAAGTAAACTGTCCAAGAGACAATCTCATAGTGTTTGGCCAGGGGAGGCCAGAAGTAAGGGTGCACGCCTGGGTGAGAAGGTCTCCTTCTAGGAATGTCCTAAACCATACGAAAGGATACCACAAATGGGCCTGTCGTCTGATGGCGATGGCTACTCAGAAGCATAATAGGTAAGAAATCTAGGTGAAAGACTGTATGACTGCTCCACTAGCAGAGAGAAAACCCCACAATGGTGTGCCAGAGGCACCACCAAGAACACACCCAACGCAATGCAATAAAAGCCAGTAGACTTTGTCAACATTACACTAACCTAGACACATCATGGAAGAAGGAATCTCAATGAGGCATTGCTTTTCTATCAGTGGAGCCTAGTCCACTGTGGGCAGTGTTAGCCCTATGTCCTGGGCTGTATAAAAGCAGATAGCTGACCAAGCCAAAGGAACACAAACAGGTAAGCAGTGTTCCTGCATGGTCTTTGCTGAGTTCCTTCACCCAGGTTCCTTACAAGAGGAGTAAAGCTCACTGTGACTCCACGTTGCTCTTGATCATGTTAATCACAGCAACAGAAAGCAAAGCAGGACCGTAAGAAAACACAGTTCAAGTCCCTAATAAAGCATGGGTAACATCGAGGGTGGCAAAATAAAATAAAGTAGAGAAGCAAGAAAGAACTTGGTGATACAAACAAATAGAATGGCTGAGTCGAGACTTAGTAGAATCAGTAGCTGCCTAAGCTGTAAATAACATCAACAGCACCGGTGAAGACTCAGGGATGGCCCTGAGTTACAGAGCAAACAACAATAACAAAAGTTCCACAAGGCACTCTCACAGGACACCTCAGATTCCATGAAAAACAATTTAAAACTGAAGCCATGGAAACTAATGTACCACGCCAGCAAGTGAATATCCATATAAAACATGGCTGTGTTGACACAAGGCAAAGCAGGTTTTAAAAACTGACACACGAGCAGAATCGAAGTTTGCCTGGAACACATGTTAGCATACAGACATAATGATCTTTACTATGGGAGCACATGAAAGATCACAGGAATTTCCCCCAAACACATAGAATTCGTAACTTATTTTATAGTGGCTGCAGAACATAAGACTTACATGCAAAGAACATCACATTTCTAGATATCACCAGTGCATACATGCAAATGAAACTGAGAGCAATTGTCATCTATAATCATTCTAAAGAAAATAAAATAGTTTCCTGTAAATATAATACAAGGTTTGGATGCTAAAAATGATCAAAGTCTAAGGAAATAAACTTGAAATCAAAACAAATGGAAGGAATTCATGAGTTCATGGGTTAGAAGCCTCTACACAGGAAAAGGTCAATTATCCCAAAAGTACTCTACTGGTGTCACTCAGGTCCCATCAAGGTCTCAGTGAAGTGGCTCTAATAATTCATTCAATTTTTCAATGGAAAGTACAAGACCCAAAAGTTGAGGGCATCTATCTTCCCGATCATCTTAGCACAAAGCTACAGAGATGGATGCAATTGTGGAGTTTAGACAATGGAGTCTTTCTGGTGAACTGGTAGACAACCGTGTACTGGAAAACTAGACTCACAAGTGTGCCTAAAAGAATGTGGACAACAGCATGGAACGATTCATTTGAGGAAGCCTAGCATTATCAACACATGGGGTAAGAAGAAAAAAGCACAGAAAAAACTAAACATCTTACTCAAAATGATAGCCACAAAGGGATCATAATTTCAATTTATTTTTATTATTATTTACAATTTATTCAGTTTGTATCCTAGTTGTAGCCCCTCTCTCATCTCCTCCCCCCTCCCCATACCTCTCCCCTAGTTCACTGATAGAAGTCCTCCTCCCCTATTATCTGACCCTAGCTATCAGGTCCCATCAGGACTGCCTGGATCCTCTTCTTCTGTGTGCTGGCTAGGTTGACCCACCAGGGAGAAGTGATCAAGGAGCATGCAAATGAGTTTATGTCACACATGTTATATACTCACTTATAAATGAATGTTAGCCATATAATATAGGATAAACATGCTAAAGTCTACAGACTTAAGAAGCTGAACAACAAGGAGGACCCTAGGGTAATTTTCATTCAGAAGAGAAAACAGGATAGACACCAAAAGCAGTAGAAGAGAGGGAACAGGATGGAAGCCTATCACAGATGTCCTCTAAAAGACTCCACCCAGCAGGGTATCAAAGCAGAGGCAGAGACAACCAACCTTTGGACAGAGCGCAGGGAGTATTATGAAAAAAGGGGATATAGAAGGACCCTGAAGGGACAGGAGCCCCATAAGAAGAACCCCCCCCAAAAAAAATGCTGGGCCACGCAGGGACTGTGGGGACTGATGCATCAACCGAAGAAAGACTACTTACAGAGGACCTACACCCCCTGCTCATATGTAGCCCATAGACAGCTCAGTCTCGGAGACAGTCACTGACATAATTTCAATTTAAACCACAAAAATGTAAAACACAAAAAGCAACTGAGAAAATCTCCTGCATAAAGAAGGGCTAATATTTAGACCTAAACACAAAGGAAAATCCACAGAGGAAAATGGCGATGTGCTGGATTTCATCTACTCGAGAACCTTTGTTCTTTTATGTACCTTGTTTTAAAGAACTAGAAGGCTAGGACAGGTGGGGAGGAGAGTGCCTGTCTACCACACTTTCAAAACTGAACTTTCAAAACTGAAGAGTGCAAAAGGAACCATCCAGTAAGAAGGTGGACCCAAGCAGGAGCTGACATCTTACCAGAGGAAATACACATGTAGTGTACTAATTTGCTTTACACTGCTAAATAAAACTATATATGTGTGTAAAATGTTGACTTTAAGTTCTTTATGTAAACACATGTGCAAGCAACAGAGTATATTATACTTTAGATAGTTATTTTATCTAAATCATTAAAAAACAGTGAGTTAGAAATTCTGGCTATGAGTCTTTTTTCAAAAAGGCATCAGGTGGGAGTTTGAAGATTTCAGTATAATTGGGCTCTATCCTGTTTGCTTTCAACTTCTTGTACCCATAAATACGTCAGAGCTAATGTCTTATCTGAATACACGTATTTATAGGCACATATTCTGAATCCTTTTGGTTTGATGTCGCAACACAGAGCGAAATCCTCAACATGAAGAGAATTCTCTCTACAGCCGAAATGATTTCAATTTCCCTTTGCTTTTATGATCTCTGGAAAGCTTCCTCTTTACTTTTATGGACTCTGCACTGATCATAACTTGGAATGAGAAGAATATTAATTTTTAAAAGGTAAAGATGTCTCTGAAGGAGGCAGGCGTGTTACATGAAGTGTGTGAGACTGCGGTGTGAACTGTAGAAAAGGTGATGGGGACACGGAAGGGACGTCAGGCATGCAGTGGAGGTGGGCCGCACACTGAGTGGACAGTGTGGCTCGTGGAGGTGGCACAGGTGGTGGAGACTGCCCGTGAAGGTGGTAGGGGAGCAACTGGGGGGGGGGGTAACCACAGAGGAAGCATCTGCTAGAGGTGGTGGTCATGCAAGAGATAGGAGAGGATGGTGGAGGTGGCTGATGATGCAGAAACTGAGGGGGATGAGGTGCTGTTGATGGTGGTTTGGAAGAGGTGGTGGAGACTGGCAGAGTTGGAAGGGAGGTGACATGGAGGTGATAGGGAATAGTGAAGGTAGAGGGGATGTGGCAGAGGTAGCGAAGGTGGAAAGGGGGCTGCAGAGGCAGATGCACTGGCAGAGTTAATGGAGCCTGACATTAGGGACTGGCAGAGGTGGCAGGGATGCAGAGAGGTGGGGAGAACGCAATGGAGCCCATCAGCCCAGGCCAGCAGAGCGCAGTAATGGGGCATTTGTCATGTAAGACTCTCCATGCCCTGTTATTTAAGAATGCAGTCACACTAAGGGCTTTGAACATACTACTCCATCAAACCCTGAGACTTCTCACCCTCACTGCAAGCTCAGTGGAGCACCAGCTCCTCTGAGCAGCTTCCTCTGACTTCCCATCTCCAGCTCTGCAGCTGTGCTCTGTGAAGGTCGCAATGCAATTGGGTATCTCACCCAGGTCCCCAGCCAGTTTCGTTCTGTCTTCTCATTACCTGTGACCATCAACCTTTTTCTTTTTCCACCTTCTTGACAACTCCAAAGTGTGCTGACAATAGCCTTTTAACAGCAAGAAAAACTCCATTGTCTAAGAACAGTGGACAGAAATCTGGTCATGCCTTACACCCACAGGAGACATTAGATACTGCAGTTCTCTGCTCGCTGTAGACTCCCTTGCAGCATTCTCATACTGAATTTTTGAGAGAAAGCAAAGTGGGCTCCCTTGCAGCTTTCTCCCACTTGGCTTTTGAGGGAAAGCTCATACTAAGTATGCCCTGGCGGATTCCTTCCTGAGCACTCCAAGGATCAGTTCAGTCCTTTTCCTGTCTTGTTTTCTTCATGGTGTGTTTCAGACTAAAACTACCACTCTTACAATTTTCTTTTCTATCTCCAGGTATTGGATGCAAACTCCTCCCAGTCCAGGGAAGGACCTGTGTCCACTGCTGTGATGTCAGTGAGAAGAGACAGTGTGTGTGCAGTGTGTGTGCCTACACAGCTGCACGAATGGGTGTCAAATAAAGCATAGCAAGCAGTGATGTGTGCACCAGCTCTGTCTATGAGAAAGCAGACACAGGAAGAAGAGACAGATGAGCCTCAGTTCTGAAAGAGGGATAGGAAGCTGAGTCCACAGTCACAGAGCAGTGTGACCCCAAAGCAGAAATACAGATCCCTGTCTTTTTTCATTTGAAAGTAATGTTCGTAAGCCAGACATGGTGTCTCAGTGCTGTAATCCCAAACCTGGGGATGCTGAGTCAGAAGGATTGCTGTGGGTCCCAGACCCGACCTACTGACTGAAAACAATGTTCCTGGCTGGAAGGACCATCTTGAAGTGATTCTTTACTCAAACCACATTACTGTCTGTGTGCTGCTCTCCCCCTTTCATTCCCATGTAGCCATGAAGATCCAGAGAGATATATAACAGACACCACACTGGCCATGCTGCATGTTTTTCCAGAGACCATGAATCAATGCGTGGCCTTTTGACTTAGATACCAAATCACATTGAAGAGGAGCCAAGGAAAAGAGAATCAGCAGGTGGCCTGAGGACTCTGTTCAGCTAAGTAGAAAGGGACCCTGGAAACATCAAGGCTCTGTGTGTCCCCTGGGAAATGGTGCGGGAAGAATGCCGTTAGCAGCAGCAGGTCAGTGGCAGCCCTGTGCTGCCTGCCTCTGTGGTGGGGGCAGGTCCTGTTCTTCTGGATATGACTAGTTTGTGTCCCTGCGGTTTAGGGAATCCAGGGAATCTCAAAGAAGGGCTAGACATCTGATCCTCTGTGACCACTCAAGTCCCACTGACTGTTACAAGTCAGGACTCTGAGCCATAATTCTGGAGCTAGAAGGAACCATTGGGTCCATTAGTACCTGAGCGATAAAGTGGGTGTGACTGATCACAGAGAACCTGGCATCCAAACTGTAATCCATAGTCTATATGGGGAGCCCCTCCAACCTGAGAGTCCATCTTCTGTGTGCTTAGTGGGGTCGGGGAGATAGCTCCAGCTCCCACCGCCAGGACTGATCCCTGAAGGCCTACACTCTCTCCACTCCCAGGTTTCCACCCTTATGCTCAAAGCTTGACTTAGCTTCCATTCTGTGCCGGAGCCCAGAAACTCTGGCTGCGAAAGCTGTAGCCACTTGTTATGTAACGCCTGCCTCCCACGTCTACTGTATCACAACACTGCCTAAGTTCTGAATTAACAGCTGACGAGTCTGACCTGGCTCCCATTAACGCCCATCACCACCTGGTACCAGCCTGCTTTCCACATGCTGCTCCGTACCAATATCAGTCATGCCCCATCCTGGAACGGTCCCCAGGCAGCGTGCTAACAGCCTCTTCTACAAGCCAATTTACAAGGATCTGGTCATGTTTACATTAGCCTTCTCCCAATGCATGAAAAGAGAGGAGCCGGCTTCAGAATAGAAATGAGCAAATATGAATAATTCAATTTTCCTTGTGGCTATTAACACATTTTCCTTGAATAAAGTGATAATAGGTTATCATCTGTGAAATGGAAATTGCATAACAGAGAGTCTCTGGTTGCACCAGAGGAAATTAATTTCACAGCACATCTGCTGGGGCCTGACTTGCGAATGCTAAGTATGAGAAAATGCGTCCGTTCAGCTCGGCTACCTTTCTAATTAGATTAGCACCGCCTCCGCCCAGGCTGGGGTTCGTGGCTAGGCAGAACGATCAGTAGGCCTTTCCTCTGATACCTAATATTTGTAATGGTGAAATGACTGGGGCAATTAGAGGAAGTTAAAAATGAATTATGGGGCCATATTATATTAACCAGCTGCTACTAGAAAGGGACCGAGTGGGTGTTATCTGTCTAGTTAAGCACAGTGCGTGGGCCAGCTATCAATAAATACAACGCGTCTGATCAGATCCGTGCATTCTGCATCCAGCAATTTCAAAGTCAGCCTTGGGTTGCCATGTCAACAAACACCAGGGGACCCAGAGCGAGACTTAGTGTTCTCAGGCACGCATGTTGTGCTGAACTCAAGGTCCCCACCACAAATTCAAAGCTTCCCAAAGGTGGGGCTGACATGATGAAGAGGTCCACCATGGGCTTCAGGAACGGGTTGGAGACACCCCTTGATGACATAGTACCGTGAGCAAGCGACCTTTGACGAATGAACTCTTCCCCATCACACCAAACAGACTCAGGCGTAAGTAAGCATCAAGAGAAACTTGAAGAGAGAAACTGTAGCAATTCGAGGGTGGGAAGAGCAAGGTCATCTATAGAGCCACCCCCAGGAGGCGTCCAAATGCTCAGCTCTCCACATAGGCATGGACCAGCATGCTTAAGCCCAAAAAGGACGACCAGGCTAGTACCCCCTTTTTGCACCGCCCTTCTCTAACAGTCCGTCTCTCTTCTGCACTTGGAAGTCTACCCTGGACCAGAGACCACACTGCCATGAAGTGTGACACGAGGTTAGTAGGCAGGGAGCATATAATCTCCTTAGATCCCCTGGGCTGAGGGGACGCGTCAGCTGATAAGTACTTGCTGTGGCGACATGGAAAGCTGTGCTAGAATCCCGGAACTGACGTAAAAGGCACCGTGATGGCACATGCCTGGCTAGATAGGGGAAGAAGGATGGTGGGGCCTTGGTGGCCAACCAGTCCTGTGGTGTGTGTGAGTTCCACATTCGGCGAGAGACCCTGCCCACCCACTCCCCACCCCACCACAAATGGGGAGAGTGACTGGATTGTGGAAGACACCCGAAGTTGACTCTGGTCTCCATACACACAGGTAGGCGTGCAGACACATGCATTTACACACACACACGTGTGTGCACATATAAAATTAATGACATAAAACTTTTAAAGGCTGGAAGAAGAATCAGTTTTCAGCCTTGAGCAAATGTGCTGGAGTGCAGCGCGTGCATTTAGGCATTTCCCTAAATGAGCCGTGATCCAACACTCTCCTTGGGAACTTCTGGAGGGAATAGTAAAAAGATGGGGGTGAGGCTTTGTAAATTGATGCGCCTCACGGAGGGGCATACTAAAAGACAAAACTATAAAAGTCCCGCTTCTCACTTAACTGACCAGTCAGGAGTCAAGTGTTCCGTCTCCAGTGGGACATAAGAGGCTCTTGTAGAAATGCCTGTTTTCATTTCTGTGTGTATTCGTGTATGTATGTATGTATGTATGTATGTATGTATGTATGCATGTGTGTGTATACATATGTATGTATGTGTATGTATGCATGTGTGTATACATATGTATGTATGTATGTATGTGTGTATGTATGTATGTGTGTATGCATGTGTGTATACATATGTATGTATGTGTGTGTGTATGTATGTATGTATTTGCAGGTGGTTTAGGCTACAAGTGCCTCTGTGTTGACTAGAGGCCAGTACTGCTGTCTTCTTCAATAGCTTCTTTCCTCCTTATTGATCACTCATTGAACCTGGAGCCTGTCATTTCAGCTAGTGGGCTGGTCAGTGAGCCCCTGGGAACCTTTTTGACACAATACACCCAGATCTGGGTTTCCAGGCATGTGCCTCTACCCCGAGCTTTTTACAGGGTGCTGGGTGTCTGAATTCAGGTCCCCAAGCTCCTGTGGCAAGCATTTTACCATCTGAGCCATATCCCCGGCCCATAATTTTTCTATTATTCTTTCAGTTAAGTAAATAAGTAAGTAATTTGCAAAGGATGTGTGTGTATGTGCTTGCATGTATTTATGTGTATGTATGTGTGTGTATGTGTATGTATGTATGTGTTTGTGTGTGTTTGTGTGTGTACGTGCGTACAGGGATGTGGAGGGTGAAGGCCAACAACACAGGTTACCTTCCTGTGTTGCTCACCATCTTATTCTTTGAGACAGGGTCTCTCACTGAATCTGCAGCTCACCAATTCAGCCACATTGTCTGATCAGTCTTTACCTGTCCCTATGCTCCTCACTCTGTGATTACAGGTGTGTGCCACCACACTGTCTGGGCTGTGCATGCTAGGGACACAACTCAAGTGCTCAGGCTTAGATGAAAGCACTGTACTGAATTAGCTATCTCTTCAGCCCGAGGATTTTAGAAATCCTACAGAAATTGTCTTTGTCATCTTTCTATTATTTAAGCTAAATAAATAACAGAACCATCTGTGTTGAGTTCAAGGCCTCAGTGAACGCATGCCATCTATGAGTTTCTGCCTTTCCAAAAGTGTGTAGAAAGCAGCTGGGAAGACGCGGTTAGTAATCTTGTTAGGGCTACATTTTGTTACTAAGAGATTTTTATGACCTTCAGTAATAAATCATAAAACTTCCCTGTTGCTGCCTACTCTGCGATAAGGGTGCTGGATATCAAGTCAATTTAAACGTCTCTATGCAGGCTCCAATCTCACTAACCAGGGACAAACATGCCATCCTTGTCACATCGCTCATGTGCTACCCAGCAGAGAATGTTGCTATCTTCCAAAGGTCACCTTTGTCCTCTTCCCGAGTGCCTGCCAAGGCTGGGAAGTGTGCAGTGTGCTGGTGGCTGCTCCACAGACAGGCAGAAGGAGAGAAGCCATTGCTGGATCCTGTGAGCTCTAACCCTGTTGCTTGCACTTCAGTGAAAGCTCCCCTAACAGAAAGCACAGTGAGCACTGCAGTGAACAGCAGTGCTGAGCGTGGCAGAGTGATGCCCATCTAATAGAGCCATGTAGACTTGGGGCTGCATCTCTGCAGGGGCTCCCAGCTATGGGACACCAAGCAGTGAGCATTATACCCCCGAGTCTGACGTCCTTCCCTGGGTGACTCAGGATCAGCTCTGTGGTTGATTTCTAGCCACAACAACCAAGCAGCCACTAAGTCTGAACTCAAAGCTCTTGAGCTGGGGACATAGTTAAGTTGGTGGGTACTTGCCTGGCTTACATGGTGTCCTGGATGTCATCCTCAGCTCTGCATAAATGGAACATGGGAACACCTGCATTCCCAACATGTAGGACATAGAAGCAGAAGGATCAGTAGTTCAAACTCATCCTTGACAGAGAGTTTCAGGCATCCTGGGATATATGGAACCCTGTCTCACAAACCACAAACAAGCAGGCAAGCCTCCTAACTACAGACATGGTCTCCCCAACCAGAATGGTGGGAATCAATTTCTGAGTCCCATTTGGGGTTAATGTATTAAGGGCCCGTTGCTGAACAATCCCAAAGTGGAGATGCCCACCTTGTCTCTTCTGTGCCTGAGGATAAAGTAGGTCTTTCCTAACAGAAACTTTATCCTAACCCTCTCTTGTTCTTTTTTTATTTTTATTAAGCATTTGTGTGTGTGTGTGTGTGTGTGTGTATCCACATGTGCACACCCCATGAGTGTGAAGGTGCTTGTGGAGGCTATAAGAGTGTTGAGTCCCTTTGAGCTGCCCAGCAAGGGGCCATACCAGTCCTAAACTGTTCTTTGTTTGGTTTTTATGATTCAAAGGCACAAGCTAGAAGAGCATTAAAATAAACCAACTGGTAGAGCAATTAGGATCCTGCAGAAAGACCCCTAGTTAAACTGCATTCAGTGCAGTCATTGCTAAAGTGGATCAGAGTAGAATCCAGAGGGTTTCCTGTGTGCTGGCCAGAGGCTGACTTCATGGTACCTCTGCACCTCACACTGAGGAAGCCCCAGGAAGCAGGCAGCCACTGGCATTAGTGATGCTGAAGAAATCAAATGAGGGAAAGCACAGCAAACTTCCACTGGCCATCCTGCTCTGAGTTCTGACTCCCTGAAGCCCAGACTGAGGCTGCCCATGCAACTTTGCTCAGTTCTTTAATTAGTTAATGCGGGTGGAGTTTTGATGAATGGCAGACGGTGGGATTCATTTGTAAGAGCTGCGGTTCGGAGATCACTCAAATGTCGACACCTTTCTTGTGGAAAGCACCCTTCTAGGGTGCTTAATTGTAACATATTGCTGCTGTTATTTTAAAGTAATAACTCATTATAGAATAGGATTTCTATACAAGCCCTAATAATTCTGTTATGTCTCCCCTGATTTTTCAACATTAGCTAATGAAGTACCCCATCATTTATCAGTAAATAGCATCGAATGCTGCACAGTAAATCTTTTGACAGAATTATTTGTGCCAGCTTCCCCGATCAGGAACAATTAATATCATCTGAATGGGTGATTTGGGACCAGGTTTCCTTGCCACGAATCTCATCTTCCCCTGCAATGAAATCATTTGACAGTCGATACCACAGTCTCATTTTTCATTCGCTTTATCAGCTTCTGGTTTCAAATGACAACCGCATGCACAAGAGCTGCAAAACCTAGCAAAGGATGCAATATGGGGTTAGGTAATTCTACTGCTGCTGGCCTTGATAGGTGCCATTTGTAAACCCCCAAACTTCTATTGGAGTGAATACCAGTGATCTGAGCAAAAGTTAGCTTGGTTGATTTTTCCCCCTCTAGCTACACCTAAAATCTCTCTGTGCTGTGTGAGAAATATTTTAGAACAGAAGTTGTATCAAGTGTATCCTTTTCAGCAGAAAGGGTCAAAATCTGAAACCCATTCAATTATGTGCTCATCTCCAGTGTAGACTTCAAGTCCTCCATGACAGAGTCGTGCAAGCATGCTTACATAGGTAATGATGATTTTTCAAAAATAGTTTTAATATATGACATGAACTATTTTAGAAATTTTGAATGATGTTTAAATTTTAGAAGCAAAATTTAAATTTGCTTAAATTTAAATTTAAATTTTCCTTCGTCGCCACTAGACCTTAGACTCAAGGCACATTTTGTAAATGAGTCCCTGGGCACTGGGTTCTGCTCCTGTTCGGATAAAGCACTTCAC
The DNA here is from genome assembly GCF_030254825.1 of Meriones unguiculatus. NCBI lineage: Eukaryota > Metazoa > Chordata > Mammalia > Rodentia > Muridae > Meriones > Meriones unguiculatus. The sequence continues at coordinate 8,097,402 of NC_083350.1, read as the reverse complement.
AGTCGCTCTGATGGCCACCCTATCCTGTTTCTTAAACACCCCAAGGTGCCGAGGAGCTGTGTTGCTTGTCACAGGGAGCTTTCTTCTTGGGTGGTGATTAGAGGAAATCTCCTCTCTGAGACACCGAGGGGCTGCAGAGCCTCACACCATCACCTTACAGTGTTAGTGCCGTTGCTACGCTACTGCCCTGATGTACAAGGACCAGCCAGAAATCCGCTGACTCCCCCCACACTTCCCAGGAAGACCACTTACCACTCAGAGGCCTCCCAGGACCCTCCATGCACACCCCTCGAAGCCACCTGGGTCAATTGGCACTTGTAGAAACAGTATCCTGTCAGTCATCTTGAGAAATTGCTATCTTGGGAGTCCATTCAGCACAAAGATAATTGGTAGTAGAATTAAATAAGTGCTAAGTAGGAAGAGGTGAATTCCACGTTAAATTCTGATAGAGGGTAGATAATTAGCCAATAGTATAAAACTGTACTTTTTTCTCCTCTGATTCTGTGAAATTAAAGTAGAATAAAGGAGCACAGTAGAGGGCTAGAGAGCAGCTACCAAGCAGTGAGCTGGGTTACAAAAGCAGCTTTCCCGCCTTTGCTGTGGATTGCTCTGTGGGAAAGTTCATTCAGCTATGGGGATCACACTAGAGCAGTGGAAGGAAGCATCCTTCCCTGTTCATAGCTAGACTCCCAAGAACTAACACAGTTTACCTGCTTCTGTTCTTTAAATACATACCCAAGAGGGTCAGAGTGGGTATTTTTTGAACAGTCGGAGGTGACTTTCAAGTAACTCTACCTTGAAATACGGGGGATTCCTGAGCACTTGGCCCCAGTGCATGCAGGGGTGAAGAGGTGGCTCAGAGATATAAAGGTCACACACACACACACCACCCCAACCTCAGACGCTGACAGGACATTCCTGTCCCCATAGCCCCTGGGTAACTTAACTGCCTTCCTGAAAGTGTCAACTCCCCTTTCCGAAATTGATTTCTTTGCTTTAATATTTTAATGTTCTCTTTGAGAAGGATGAACAAGTGAGTAAGACAATGGCAAGAAAAGGGAAATGTGTGGAGAAAGTGTGTTCTTTGACCTCCCTACCGTAGGATGCATCGTACTTGTTTCAGTGTGTGTGATACATAAGCTCCATGTTCTTCTAAAGACCTTTGGTGGCAAAACTACACTACACTCATGCTATTTTTAGCTGTTTCACTTCCGGTGTCCCCACCCCTTAATGGGGGCCCCTCAAACTGGTAATGATAAGAGCCACTTGGGATGAGACCAGAGGAAATACCAGCCCAGTCTCATGCCCTCTGTGCTAACACCTGGGGCTCCCATTTTATTCTCTAATGCAGAACACACTTTAGCCCTTAAGACATCACTTCCCAGATAAAACATTCTGAAGCAAAACCAAAATGTCTTTGCCTTGATATCCCTTCACATTTGTTTATAGCCAGCCCTGCTTGTGGCCGCCTTCCTGGGCCTCTCACTCTGCCACAGCCTCCATCTAACTGAAGATTAATATTTCAGAACTTGTCATGGGCAGTTCTGTCGACTCTGTTGCTGCCTGCATCTGACAAGCTATTTATCATGTTGCTAAGTGCCAGCATTAAATTATCCCTGCTGTTATGACAGCAGTATTATTCATCAGGATTACAGGCTCTGAACCACGGTGGTACAGCTGTTTCTGTCTTCCTTTTCGTCTTTGCAGAGGTGTATTGATCTCTGCACTAAGTAGTGAAGTGAGGGGGAAAGGGAGAGGAAGGGAGGGAGGGAAGAGGAAAAGAAGGGAGAAAGATGTGGAGGAAGAGGGGGGAAGAGAATAAAAGAGGGAGGAGAAGGGAGGAGTAAAGGTAACAAAAAGCAATTTCTGTAGGAAGTCTTTTGTGCTGATGTGCTTTCAAGTTTGAGGACACTTTACGAAGTTAGACTGAAGAAGTCCTCATGCCACTCTTTCCTAGTTCATGGGCAACGGATGAAGGATTGCTGGGCAAGTATGGCATTTGTTGGAGCCCTCATTGTAGCCCACTTCCTAGGCACTCCTGGGAAGGATGTCGTATCACTCACCATCTCAGGCTTCTCCCTGACAGCAAAGCGCTGGCTGGAGAGCCTTTTGCTGCCAACATCTGTATGTCTGGATCATCAAGGGTACAGATTTTACTCAACAGAAATTTTCTTTCAATTTTGTGAGGCTCCAGAGCAATTCCAATTTCGTGGTGAATATTTCTCCCCAGAAACCTCATGAGTTAAAAATGCTGAGAGAAAATAAGTTCTGAGTACTTTCCACTTCTCCCTTATGCTCCGAGGGCAACACTGTGCTCCTTGCTGCTTGACTTGTACCTGACTTGGGACTGCCGCCTCCTGCAGCTGTTGTGTCAGGAAACCAAACTCAAATGCACCTTGGTTCATGTGATCGTGCTGGGCTAGGAGAAACCACTAAATGTGACAAAAGCCTATGCCAGCCAATGGCTACTGGGGCGAGAACCAGCTTCACCCTGGGCAGAGAAGCACAGAGCCACCACTAGTGAGAGACATAAGACTCCTCCTTTCCTCCTTCCAAGTCCTCCTCCCTAAGTGCTCAACCTCTGAATTCCTCAGTCTGAAAGGTAGCTGGTGTTGATTGTGGTAAATTTACAGTGATTGTGCAGCATTTCCCTCCAAACAGAATCAGTCTGTCTGAAAGGGGACTATTAAAATCCTGGTAGTAAACACACCACGAGAAAGGCCTTTGACTTACTAGCAAGGCCTTCCCCAGGGTTATGGCAGTAGAGAGGACTGGCTGAGATGCCCAAAGGTCACAGACAAGCTGGAGGACACACTTTCCGTGAGCTGTCACTCATGCTGGTAATGGATGGTTGGGGACTTTCAGTTAGCACAGCTGCCTTTGAGTCCCCGAGAGCAACCCCATCAAACTCATTGGTTGACTAAACCAGAACTGGATGAATCATTTCTTTGATCTTGCTTGCTGCCCTTTTGAGGGGTAAATAGGTGTTTGTTCATGGCTCACTAGGAAAAGCCACACAAAATTGTAGTCAGGGTCACTTCCAAGAATTCCAGCATCCAGCTGTCTGTGTGTGGGTACTTGAGGAATGGAATGGTCCAGCCCCTGAGCTCCACCTTAGGACTCTGAATGAAGACTCACAACATGCAGGTAACATAGAAGGAAACAACTCAGCTTGAAGTAATCCCTCGCTCAGACACACCTGGCTGACCTTCCAGGAAGCACTTGCCTCTCAGGTAATCATCTCTAGCAGACACACATGGCTGTGAGGCCTGCTTAAAGAAAATCTGGTTCTCTGTGGTTCTCACCTCTACAGTAGTATCCCCACATCTTCCCAACAGGAACCGACTCCTCTGCAGTGCCCTACCCTTTCCCTATAAAGTCCTCTTTTCCACAGAGGCCCCCACACCTTCCCAATATTATCCTTTCCCTGAGGTACCTCATGCTCCCAACAATGCTTCCACTCTCCAGCATCCCATCTTTTCCCAGCAGCACCCTACTTTCTCAACAGTACCTCACCACCCCAAACACACCCCACTTCCTCAAAAGTGCTTCACCTCCCCCAACAGCACCCCTGCCTTCCCAGGCAGTGCCTTTCCAGCAGGAAAAGAAAAGGGAGCAATTTCCAGGTTCTGTGAGGAAGTGGGTTCTGTTTGAAGGCAGGGTGCAGTGCAGAGCCCCCTCGCCCCCGGCAAGGTTCTAGCTCATCTATGTTGTTTCAGAAACCTTGATGGATGCACTTGTTTCTTCCCACAATATCAGAATCTATGGAGTAACAGTTATGTCTAGCTTTTGCCTGGTTTGTCAGGCTAAGTATGCCTGACTTTTCTTCGTAACTGATTTTTAGATTAACAGGTTCTTTTATTCTGTTCTTAATCACCAATATTTTTTCTCCGATCACACGATAATGCTTCACACATTCTGGGATACAGAATGGCTCAGAAATTCTTTTATTTTTTAAAGCCTCAGAGTTCATAGAAACTTCCCTCAAAGAGCCACAGAGCTGACCCAGACACAAAGAAACGTCTGTAAGGGACCAGATGAGAAGTCTTATGAGTTTTAGGGACGACACTGTCTGGGGCAGAGCTATCAGATGCAGGTCAGGAGCAGGCCACTAATGGGTCAGTGTGAAGTGCCAGGAGAAGGGGTACTTACGCTGGAACTCAGGGGCAGACACAGGAGTCCTTACCTTGGAAATTGTCTTGCATAGGGCTCATGAGGAGTGATGGGTGGGCAGTCAATATGCCTGCCACATCTCAGTCTTAGGGGTTCTTCTTCTTGTATAGTTCCAGATAAGGGGGTTCCACTTGCTATTCTTATAAGGTAATATACATGGTATTTATGATATATTTGATACATTCTCTGATGTCATTGTTCATTTGTCATAAATAATTTATCTGTCCATGCCTCCTGCTGATTGTCTACTTAAGCAAACTAGTGTAGAATTGTTCTTTCTTGCCAGCTATACTCAAAATGGAGTAACTCTAACTAAGGTTATTTCTTTGTCAAGGGAATATTCAAGGCTAGGTAAGGTCTGACAATGGCTGCTCCGTATGACAGAGTAACCTGGAGCAGGCCCAACCTATCCACTTTAGTACTGAAATGTGGGAGTAGAAAAAGGTATCAGTCTAGATGCTCAGCCAGTAAAGTTCGTGGCCCAAAAGAACAGGAACCTGAGTTTGGACCCCTAGCACCCACTAAAGTTAAGTGTGGGAGCATATGTTTGTAATCCAAGCACTGGGAAGGCAGAAACAGGATTCCTGTGGCTTCATAGCCACCTTATCTGGTCAAATTGATGAGCTCCAGGAAGATACCTCATATCAATCTTTATATTCACACTGGTGAATACATTCAAGCACACACACACACACACACACACACACAGAGAGAGAGAGAGAGAGAGAGAGAGAAAGAGAGAGAGAGAGATAACTGTTTGGTAGGAGAATTGTTTTATTTCTTCTCGTGTCTATGAAAACATGTGACTCTTCTCTTCCTTCTTCTTTTCTCCTCCTCCTTCGTCTCTCCTCTTCTTTCTCTCTTCTCTAATGGATTGGCAGATTAGAAAGTCAAAGATGAGACTCATACACATCTTAAAGTGTAGGCAGTGACTCTATCCATTTTATTTTGAGAATAATTTACTCTTACTTATGATCGTTTGAAAACCCAATGTGTTTGTTGTTTCTTGTCAAATTGACACAAGCGAGAGTCACCCGAAAGAACAGAGCCTCATCTGACTCGCACTAACATTTTAGCCTGGTGAATATGTCTATGAGGCGTTTTCTTGATTGATGGTTAATACTGGAGGGCTCACTCCCTTGAAGGAAGTGCCACCTCTGGGCAGATAGTTCTGGGTTATAGAAGAAAGCAGGCAAAGCAAGCCTTGGAGAGCAAGCCAGTAAGCAGCATTTCTCCATGGTTTCTGCTTCAGTTCCTGCCTCCTGGTTCCTGCTTTGAGTTCCTATCCAGATTTCCCTAAAGACAATTGGCGATTACTTGGAAGTGTAAGTGAAATTAACCTTTCCTTAAGTTGATTTTGGCCAGAGTTTTATCACAGCAACAGAAAACCTATCTAGGACACTCTCCAGGTAGAAAACAGGTGATATCCAATATTCTAAACATCACTGGGTGTACAAACCATACTTAAGGCAGGCCCCATGTCTAGTAGTAGATAGCCAACACAAAATAATCTCAGTAGTTTGGTTGGTTTTTTTTTGTTTTGTTTTGTTTTGTTTGTCTCATAATACTTAGCTTGTGCTTCTTTTTTTTTCCCTTCAGCTCTTCGGCTTATAAGTTATGGATTCTGATATTGCTTTCATGAGTTTTATATGTGTGTAAATGTGTTTTGGGGGGGGAGGGTGCTTTTATTAGCTCTTTTTATGTTTGTTTGTATTGTCCTATTCTGTTTTATTAATTTATTTTATTAGTTTATTTTCACATTTATTTATTATAATTTATTCACTTTCTATCTCCAGCTGTAACCCCCTCTCTTGTCTCCTCCCAGTCCCACATTTTCTTCCTCTTCTCCTCCCATGCCGCTCCCCCAGTCCGCTAATAGAGGAGGTCCTCCTCCTCTTCCACTTGACTCTAGCCTATCAGGTCTCATCAGGACTGGCTGCATTGTGTTCCTGTGGCCTGGCAAGGCTGCTACCCCCTCAGGGGGATGTTATCAAAGAGCCATCCTCTGAGTTCATGTCAGAGACAGCTCCTGTTCCCCTTACTAGGGAGCCCACTTGGAGACTGAGCTGCCATGGGCCACATCTGTGCAGGGGTTCTAGGTTATCTCCATGCATGGTCCTTGGTTGTAGTATCAGTTTCAGAAAAGACCCCTTTGCTCAATTTTTTTTTGGTTCTGTTGTTCTCCTTGTGGAACTCCTGTATTTTATTAGTTTAGATGTCTTTTTGTTTTCTATTGAAAGAGAAAGAATGGGTATGGATTTGTATGTGTGGAGGTTGTGGGAGATATGGGAAGAGTTGAGATATGAAACTATATATTGCATGAAAAAATCTATATTCAATAAAAATAAAATAAATGCAAAGTGACTTGAAAGCACTGGTTTACTAGCTTCTCCAGACCCACCTACCTGATATCTGAAGTTTTTCTTAGAGGACAGCCTTGATTCACATGCTGTTAGCATATAAGCACATGCATCAGCAGCTGGAGCTCAGTGCATGCCTGGCATTGCTATTCTTTTGAAAATACTACGTACAGTCATTCACACATCTTAAGCACTCATGTTCTTATGTTTGCAGGCTCTTACACACCTGAGGAACTCTGGGTCTTAGACTGACACTATGCCCTGCTGGCCCTTGCCCAACTGACTTCTGATCTTTGCAGCCATTAAGGCAAAACCTACTAGCACATAGTTCTACCTCGGTAAACTTTCTCCACCTCAAGGTTTCTGAGAATTGTCAGTTTTGCTATATGGATTCAAAGCCCATTACTTCTCATTTCTCATTCATCATCACTGGGACATACATTTTTAATTTCTGTTGGCTAAATATGCAGAGGCTAATTGTGACACCTATTTTCACTTTTTGGTCATATTTATCATTATATACTTGTTGAAAGATGTAGAACAAGGCTACACAGAGAACAGGAATTGACATGAAATTAAAAATACAAGATCTCAAAACCGATAGTCACAGAGGGGACACACCTAGAATCTCCCCCATCTTAAGGCACAAAATGGTTAAAGGAACAAAGTCATTCAAACAACAAACAGTGTCAGAGAGGTGGTTGAAGACCTCCAGAGTCCAACGGGCTCTGTTGACAATTCAAAATTTTGTAAAAATAAAATAAAATAAAATTCAGTATATTAAAAGCTATTTTTAGTTATTAAAATGAATGTCTCCCTCACAAGAGAAAAGCTAATTGCCTTGCCACTTAAGAGCCCAGAATTGTGTCCTTAAAATGGGGATGCTTCCTTTAGATTTTCTTGTGATTACTTTCAAAGCTATTTTGGGTTTATGAGGTGCTTGTGGCTTCTAGTGCTGCTTCTAGTGTCAATCTCTACATTACTGAAGGACAATTAGGCAAACCATGTAATTGTATTGTCACTTATTAATTTCAAGCTCTAGTGTCATAAATTATATACTTTAATTAATACTGTGTCAATGGCAGTCTGTAACTTTGAATGCATACGGAGGTTAACAAGAATACATAATTAAAAGAAAACAGTGAATAAGGGCACGGCTGAACAGTTTATAAAATTAGGCAAGAAAGCAAGTGCTTCGTCAGCATGCAGGCTCCGTGATTAAAAGAAGAAAGGATGGAGGGATTAATAAGCCACACAAGAGAAAGGACACACAGTCAGGACAGTGGAAAATGAATTTGTAAGTCAATGAAGGAAAAAACAAATATCACAAAGCTTTTCCCAAACAAAACACTAAGGGAAAATTTGAGTATAATGTTAGTGCTAGCAAATCATTTTCAGTCGTGGAGTTGTTTGTTAAAAAAGAAAGAAAGAAAAAGCTTAGTTAGGTCACAGATTTCATTGGTCAGGGGGTTCCAAGAACAGTTTCTACTTTTGCCTTGGTAGGAATGGCCAGGGAAGGTGTCTGTGGTGTTGGTGCCTTGGCAAAGATGGCCATGGAAGATGTCCTGGAATGTTGGTGGAGCAATAGGCACAGTGATGTTCTGGCTTCCTTCTGGCACAATTTTTATCATTAAGGGTCAAGATGCAATGTTGCAGAAACATGGTTGCCATGCTTTGCCTTGGTAATGCATGAAAAATGCACTTACATCCGGTGCTGCTGCTAGGGCTTTCTGCTGGTTCATATTAAATCACCATGAGGACCACGTTAGAATTGAATGGGCATGCCCAAGAAGTCAGCGTAGAAAAGAACCAACCACAACAACCAAAACCAACAACCTGTGACATGCAATGAAGACTAGAAAGGAGAAAAGGCAAGGTCTCTCACCTCACTAGACTGCCATCCTGTCTTGGGTACCAAGGCCATGGGAAACCCCTGGCAACATTGACAGTGTGAAAGGTATGAGGAAGTGGGACACACAAAAGAAGAATGTGAAGAGGCCAACTCACCTGTGGTCATCTCAGACACTGCCTTCTCCTCACCAGAACTGGTAGTTACAGACTTTCTCCTTACTCATTATGAGACACCTTCATCCCATAAATTACATCTCACCAACTTTGTCCCCATTGTGATAAACTATCTTTGCTCTAAAGAAAATTCCAAAAGTGAACTAAAGTATCTTGTATACATGAAATAGTTGCCCTGTCTGTGAATTAAATGTAGCAAAACTCATACATTGATCTTAAGACTGCTATAGTAAATTTAAATTTCTGCGTAAGTTTCTCAGATAAAGAATCAGAATTCCAATTTCTACAATAATGACCTTAGGATTCCTTTTAACTTCTGAGTTTCAATATTCCCTCCTTCCCACAGGGCACTCTCTCAAAGCACTACAAGGACAGTTTGAGAGTTAAAAGAGCTAGCATGAGCTGCAAAGAACATTATGCATTGCCAGGTACATAAAACATGCGGGACTCTGTGATGAGCATTTAACTGGTGCATGGATGTTGTCTCCACATACTTTTGCAAAAACACACTGAAACCAGTTTGGAACAAAAAAGACCTGATTTGAACTCACTGCCCGATAAGTATATCCTTGGAAGCTCTTGAAAGTTTCTGATTGACGTAATCTTTTGGTCAGCCAAGTTGGGGTAGCTAATCTATATGATCAATGAGAATAGCAGGAAGCCAGGTGATTCCACCTGCCCTCAACCTGGCCTGAAATGAAAGCAACAGGAGCCGCTTCTCTTTTGTTTGAAACAGAGTTGGTCTTCTTAGCCCAGTTTGCTGACTTATAAACTTTTGATAATTGTGCTTTTGTCTGCCTCCATCTTGCCATCTTTAGGACTACAAGCACCCGTCACTGAGTGCTTTTTTTTGTGGGGCTTTGGGAATCCAAGCTTGAGTCTTCATATTTTGTTCTCAAAAAAAGCACTTTTAAAACTTCCATCTCTTGGGTGCTGAGTCTATGGGCTACATCTGAGCCAGGGTTTTAGGTCCTCTCCATGCATTGTCCTTGGTTGGGTTATCAGTCTCTGTAGAGCCCCTTGGGCTCAGGGATTTAGTTAGTTAGTTAGTTAGTTAGTTAGTTAGTTAGTTAGTTTTGGTTTGGTTTGGTTTGGTTTGGTTTTGGTTCTGTTGGTCTCCTTTGGGAGCTCCTGTCCCCTTTAGGTCTTTCTATCTTCCCCTTCTCAGTATCTAAGTGGAGTCCCTAGTAAGGGGAGCAGGGACTTTCTCTGGCATGAACTCAGTGGCAGACTCTCTGATCATCTTCCCCTGGAGGCCACAGCCTTGCCAGGCCACAGAGGAGGACAGTGCAACCAGTCCTGATGAGACCTGATAGGCTAGGGTCATACAGAAGGGGAAAAGGACTAGGGGAGGGGGATGGGAGGAGAAGAGGGAAGGAATGTGGGATTGGAAGGAGAGGAAGGAGGTGGATACAGCCAGGATACAAACTGAATAAATTGTAATACATGAGTATATATATATATAAACTTCCATCTCCCCAGCCCAAAATAGGGCCTTGTCATGCATGTCTCCTCCTCACACTCACTAGTCTATCTTTTAAGAAGCAAGAACTTATAGAAGCAGCTCAGTTCATCTATCAAGAAACAAACTGCCCTTGTTTCTCTGAAGAAAGCTGCATGGCTGCCACCTGCTGCTGCAGTGGTGAGGGACCAGAGATCGATGCCCCTCATAACAGGCTCCTCAGAGGAGTGGCCTCAGCCATTGCTCTGGAGAGCTTGCTCGGCTTTGGTTCTGGGGGCTGGCCCAGCCAGGGCTCAGTACCATTTGTGCCTATGGATGGCAAGGTGGCCCTCTCGGCTGCTGGCCACATTTCCAAACAGACTGAAGATACAACACTCCTTCAAACCCACGCACGACACCTTTAGAGAAGCCTGCTCTCAATCACCAGTGTCATATTTGTGATTCAGTCACAAAGAAACTTTTATCACCCTTTCCTTTCCCTGTGAGCCAATAAAAGGAGCCACTCACGTGTAACCATGCTCTCCCTTCCATAAACCTTCATTGTCCTTTTTGATAGGAGGAACGGATGAATTAGATATGTCCAATTCTAACATTTACTGGAAAAGATGAATTATATTTATTCTACAACAAGTAATAATGGATAACCCATGTACAATAAAAAAAAATCCGAGCAGGATAGCAAGTGGCTGCTATTCACTGTCTTTCAATATAGCTCCTAAGTGGTAATAGGATAACCCCTTAACATGTTGGGAGCCCATCAAGCTGCCCCTCAGACTTGACCCTGGGGTGAGCCACGAAAGGCAGCCCTGCTCGCTGCAATTCCGCTCCCGTGCCAGCCAATAATGAAGTGACCTGAAATAATATAAAAGCCTTGGCGGGCGTTTGATGATTTTTGTCTGGGATAAGAGCCGAGATCCTGATTCCGAGTCACAGTTCATTTCATTTTTCACTCCTGATGGGATCTCAGCTGTTATCTGATAAAATTGAACAACTATTACTAGGCTCTGCTGAGTAAAGCCCCTTGACTGCTCTTAACAGAAATCCTATACACTCCACTTTGTCAGCAGTTTTGAATTCATCGTCGCAACAAGATGATAGGAATAATCTTACCAACCGAGATTGACAGTTCATTTCAGAAATCAATATTTACAATTTACTTCTTTCAAAGTTCATTCGAGAGAAGATTCCATATTATCCCTCTCCAAATAAGCTGATCATATCTCAGTCGTCCCTGGAATGAGTTTTCCCAAAATGTGAATTTTTGGTAAAAATCAATGTCAGCATTGTGCACTTTAATCTCGCCCAAGATGACAGTAAATCTTTATCTTTTTATGGGTAAACGCCAGCGCCTGCTGACACCATTTCCTCTCAGAACAAAGCTCGGTCCGTGTGGACTGTGGTAGATACATGGAGCCCTAATGTGGCTGGACGTGTTTCAGTGGGGTCATTAATCAGACCCGGTGACAGCCACCCACCAGCAGCAGGCTGCGGCCCAAGGCTTAGCATGGAGAACGCAGGCACGGTGTGTCGGACAGGAGCCTCCACGCGAGCACACGCGCAGATCTGCGATGTGTTAGGAATGAGCCAAGGCGCATCTGCACACGCGATCACCCTCAGACAAGACAGCTGTTGTGTGGCATGTTGGAAACCCAAATGCGGTGTGGGGACAATTGTGTCCGTGGCCACGAGTGGCCGAGTCATCTGAGGAAAATGGGATTCACACGTGGTTTCACGTGTGAATGCTCACCCACGTGGGTTATTTTTGTTTGTTAAGCTAAACAGCCGTCACATGCGGCCTGGAATGAGTAGGAGCACACTCACTAGAAGCCGATACACGAAGTTTATGTAGCAGGGAAACGTGTCAATTTTCACAGTGTTTTCAAAGTGTTCATAAAGCAGACATGTGAAGGAAATCAGGTTCCGGGGGCTTAGCTATCCCTCAAGATGGAACAACACGGAGGAAGGTAACGCATTGCAGGGGATTGAGTGCTAAGACGCCAATGACCAGAACGATTTCCAGCTGCGCAGACTGGCTTTTGTTGAATGCGGTAATCACCCCGGAGGCAAGGAGGGACAGAGCAGGGCCTTCGTGGGGCAGACTAACTTACACGTACTGAGGTTTAGGACCCGGCGTCTGAGCGGGGTGGGGGTGGGTACCGGTGATGCAACCTGGAAGTTTTACTGTGCAATGGCAAGAGTGAGGGCGCATATATTTTCTTCCTGGGGAGTCCGGCAGGATGGATAGCACACACTGTACGGCTACTCAGGGTAAACACGTGAGCACTCTGAATGATGAACCAGTGTTAGTGTCAGCTGTAAACTGAGACCGTTCCTCACAGTCACACCCTGAGCTAAGAACATCGCCACAGACTCATGGCTCCTTAGGTAAACACCAGTCTAGTTTCTCTTTATTCAACAGGCAATTTGATGAAATTCATGAATATAGTTCATATAACCCTAGGTTTGTAAATGCCATATTATTCTTAGAAAGTTATAAGATGAATAGCCAGTGCAAATTTTCTATAAATCTTGGATTTAGGAAACATCAGATAAAGCATATATGAAGTACTGTAAGAGCATTTGGTTTGAGGTTTGAATATGATCTCTTTTTATTTCCTGATTTTCAGCAGCTACAGGATCAACAGCCCACATACGCTTACTGAAAGCCACTGAAAGCCCCGAGAGCTGCACATACATCCCATCACTGGAGGAGCCCAGCTTTCTGTCACTCAGCTGCCCGTGTAGCCTGGCATGCCCTCACAATGCCCATCCCCATCCCTCCTGAGGCCCTGCACACTGCAGCTCCTGCAAACATCAGAATAAAAGCCCGGTTTCCCTGAGAGAGAAGCAATGAGCTCTTTTCTTCCCCCAAGAGAAGCGTGCTGTCCTAAAGCATTCTGCCAGTGCGCGTGTCTGATGAGACAGACAGTGAAACTGAGCCAGGCTGGAAATTGAAATCCATTTGGTTTTCTCGATCTTCTGAGCCTCTCCTACTGGAAGGTGATATGTCTAATTGGGGCCTACTGTAGAGAAGCATGTATCTAATTTATAGACCAAAGCTCGCTGTCTGCTCAGCCTATCGATCCCCCAGCTGTTAATGACGGCTTAAAAATAATCACAACTCCTTCTTGCTCAGATATATAATTTAATTTTTTTAAGAAACCACGTTAACCACCAGCTTTTATTCCTTTCTAAAGTCATAAAATAACTAAGGAAGCATGATACCTGCCTCTCACTCCCACTCCCTTTCTCTCTCTTCCTATGGAGAACCTCACTCTCCCTTCACCCAGTTTGAGGCAGCGAGGGGGTGAGGTAAGGATAGAGAATGGATGATAGATCTTGTGCAATGAGTTGTAGAGCTGTCTCTCTGCACATATCTTTCTTCAGAACAACCTAGATAACACAAAGCAGCTTGAATCATGTGCAGTGGCATTAAATAGCATCAAGGGATAGGGCTAATGATCGAGGCAGAGCACCCACACTGAAATGTAGGTAGTGCAGGCTACATGTGGGTCTAGGTGGCCCCATCCAAAACATCACAACCCCATCATTCACTTTGCTTTCCCCGGACACCAGAAGCATCAGCCCTGGCTAATTAAGCAGGTCTCCAAGAGAAAACCGCTCTGCAGATGCAGGAGTGGTTACAGAGCTGGAAATGGTGTTTTCTTAACAATAAACATTCCTTAGAGGTAATGCTTACACACACAAGGTGGACAACGTGATTGCATCATTTTCCTATGCAAGCATACAGTCTTGTGAGTGTGACTGTGGGTGCTCAGGTGTGAGTGAATCATCTACATCAACCTCTCTCCTCCAACACACATCAAGGCTCAGAAAAGACGGCAGAATTGGGGCTGGAAAGAATGGGAAAGAGCTGTAGGATGGGGGAAAGGCTGCTTCATGCATGAACTCATGGCAATTCTGATTACTTACTCAAGCTGGCCCAAGATCCACCCACTCTTCTATTTGCCCTTCTGAGTGAAAATTAAGCATCCTCCCGAGGGTCCTCCTTGTTATTTAGCTTCTTGAAGTCTGTGGGTTGTAGTATGGTTTTCCTGTTTTATACTGCTAATATCCACTTATAAGTGAGTTTATACCATGGGTGTCTTTCTGATTCTGGGTTACTTCACTCAAGATGATCTTTTCTAGTTCCATCCAATTGTCTGCAAATTTCATGATTTCCTTGTTTTAAATAGTTGAGTAGTATTCCATTATGTAAATGTACCACAGTTTCTGTGTCCATTCCTCAACTGAGGGACATCTGGGTTGTTTCCAAAATCCGGATATTATAAAGAAAGCTGCTATGAACATACCTGAGCAAATGTCCTTGTTATATGCTGGAGCATCTTTCAGTTATATGCCCAGGAGTAGAATAGCTTGGTCTTGGGATAGCACTATTCCCAGTTTTCGGAGAAAGTGCCAGATTAATTTCCAAAGTGATTATACAAGTTTGCACTCCCACCAGCAGTGGAAGAATGTTCCCCTTTCTCTACATCCTCTTTAGCATGTGTTGTCACTTGAGTTTTTGATCTTAGCTATTTTGACAGGTATAAGATGGAATCTCAGAGTCATTTTGAGTTGCATTTTTCTGATGACTAAGGACGTCTAGCATTTCTTTAAATGTTTCTTTGCCATTCTATATTTCTCCGTTAAGAATTCTCTGTTTAGCTCTATACCCAGAGGGAATAGGATGGAAGCCAACTATAGAATGTCCTCTGAAAGACTTCACCCAGCATGGGATCAAAGCAGATAGTAAAACTCAGCCAAACTTTGGGCAGAGTACTGGGAGTCCTATGGAAGAGTAGGGGATTAAATGACCCAGAGTGGCAGGAGCTCCACAAGGAGCCAAACAAAACCAACAAATCTGGGTCCAGCGGCTCCTGCAGATACTGATGCACCAACCAAGGTCCATGGAGAGGACTTAGACCCCCTGCTCAGATGTAGTCAATAGGCAGGTCAGTCTCCACGTAGGTTCCCTAGTAATAGAAGCAGGGGCTGCCTGTTACATGGACTCTGATGCCCACTCATTGATCAATTCCCCCTGGTTGAGGGGCAGAGGGCTTGCTAGGTCACAAGGAATAAGATACAGGCAATCCTAATGAGACTTGATAGGCTGGTGTCAGATGGTAGGGGAGAAGGACTCCCCCTTTCTGAGGTCTAAGGGAAGGATATAGGGGAAAGAGGGAGTGGATGGTGGGACTGGGAAGAGACAAGGGAAGGGGTTACAATTGGGATGTATAGTGAATAAATTATAAAAATAAAAAATAAATCAATACCACAAAAAAGATCAACCCACTAAAAACTCCAGCTCTGATGAGGAAGAAGCTCTTAAGGCTCCCAACCCCCAGATGAAGAGCTGTTGGCAGATGATGGTTGCTGAGAGTTGGTTTCCATTGGGGACATGGCAACTGGTAAGCACATGCTCCCTCTTACACACATACACACAGGCTGCACTAACTGCCTTCTGGGTGTTATTAATGACACAAAAGAGGAGAACATGAAGCTGAGAGGGAAGCAGGGCGGGGACTCCTAAGGGGAGCATGGAGAAAGATGGTAGTGCGTATTATCAAAATATAATTGTATACATATTTGAGATTTTCAAGTAATAAATTAAAAGTATTATTTAAAAGTCAAAAATCAAAAGGAGTGCTATGTTAAAACCACATACTGCTTAGATGGATGAAAGTTATACACTGCGACTGAAAAGTAATCTATAGATACTAAGTGATAGGAGAAGTTGCATCCATTTCTAAATATTTGACCATGCTCTAAATTAATTAACACTTCAATTAAAAGAAAACATTATGATTTGTTGCTGTTATTCTGGCAACACCTGCTATGGCTTGAGGATGGCATATACCACAAAACTGGAGCCCCGTTTAGTGGTTGTGTCGTAACCACTGCGGTGATGGGGTCCACAATGGTCTCTGTAAGGGTGTTGGGACTCCCTGGAATGGGTTGATTCTAGAAACAGTGAATTGTGCTAAAGAGAGAGCCCCATCCCTCCCTGCGTCAACAAATGACTTTCCTTCTCCTACATGTCACACAGGGAGATATCATCAGCCATGCTACCGTTCAATCAGAAAGCTCTCACCAGAGGCTGCACAGACAAATGTGCCTGATGTTGGGGTTTTAGTTTATGAAATGGTTAACTGTATGACATTGTCTTCGTAAAGTACTTGACATCATGTACTTTCTTGTAGTAAAATGAGACAGATGGAGACAATCCTCTTGATATTCAGGGACATGCCTAATCAGGTCAGTGCATACTAAGTACTAAGTCATCAAATAAATGGATAAATTTTGAGCTTATATATGAATAACTTAATTTTATATGCACTATGTAAGTTGTGTATCTATTCAGTATAACTTACTTGGGAACCAAGAGACACTGACAAGAAGCGATCCAGCATAAGGAGGCAAATAGGGTGTGGTCTTGGGATTCTCTGTGTCACCTGGCTCCAGGAAAGGCAAAATGATACCAGTCACAGCTTCTTCCCCGCTTATACAGAAGGGAGGAAGATTCAAAGTCAGAAAAAATCATATTGAAACAACTATTATTTTTATAAAACCTAAGTTACCTGGACAGATCAGTCAGCAAAGTCAAGCAAGGGGACCCAAGTTCAAACCCCAAAACCTACATAAGAAGCTGGGCATGGACAGCTACCATCCAAACACTGGGGAAGCAAACAACAGGATCCCGAGGGCTCAGTGATAGGCTTTGTCTCAAAAAGTAAGGTGGCAGCTCAAGTGTCTATTTCACATGGGATCTCAATGGCCTGAGTTCGGGTCTGTAAAGCCTGCATGAAAACCAGCATGGGGAGGCGAGCTTGTAGGCTCAGCCTTCAGGGGAAGCAGAGACCGAGCCTGTTGAAAGTCATTGGCCAGCCAACCTAGCCTAACTGATAAGCTTTGTCTTCAGTGCCTCAGATAACAAAAGTGGAGAGAGATCAAGAAAATAATTTCACCATAAAGTCAAGATCAGGCACACAGCACGTGGGTCAGTGTCTCTGCAGGCAGCAAGGGGTTCGATCTGCAGGACAATTTGCTCTGCTTCCCAGGGCATCAGCCCAGGAGACTCAGCAAAGGCAGAAGGACTCTCCTCAGGCACCAGGTCCTTCCTAGGAGGCCTCTCCTCAGGAAACTTGGGCTCCCATTGGCATTGCAGCCAAACATCTGAAACAAGTCACAAGAGAATTTAGACCAAGGCTGTATGGACACTTTGAAGATGGGCAAAAATTAGATTTTAAAACGCAGTTTGCTGCAGCTCCAAAACAAAGTCCTCTTGGTTTCTGTGGCCACAAAAATGCATTATTTTACTATTTAGAGCTTTGTAAGGAAATGCTTTATTCAACCATGAATTTTGTTGCATTTATGTATGTGTGCACGCACACACGCAGGAGAGCAGTCCCATGTCCTGTGTACAGAGGTGAGAGGACAGCTTATGGAGTCGGTTCTCACTTTCCATCGTGTGGTCCAAAGGACTGAACTCAAATACCTTTACCCACTGGGCCACCTTGCCTGTTACTGCCTTCAAGCATGGTGTGTGTGTGTGTGTGTGTGTGTGTGGTATGTGGTGTGTGCGTGGTATGTGTGTATGTGTGATATGTGCATGGTGTGTGTGTGATGTGTCTGTGGTGTATGTGTAGTGTGTGTGTATGTGTGGTGTGTGTGTGTGTGTATGTGGTGTGTCTGTGTGTATGTGGTATGTGTGTGTGTGTGTGTGTGTGTGTGTGTATGAGTGTGTTTAAGTTTGAAAAATGCACTAAAGCTTGATAAAATGGGAGCCAGGATTCTCTGTTCTCTGAAAAATAAATTCAGGATAAAACCAAGACACAGACCAGTTCAAATGTTTCCATACCTTTGTGTGATGTTACTTGAACCTGAATCAAATCCTACTAAAAGTAAGATGTTGCAAGGAAGAAAGCCAGTGGTGAGAACTTGAAGACAAGGGTACCCAAAACTTAAAATCACAACACAGTGAGATTTCTAGTGACTTGAGAAGAAACTTCTGCCTGTTCATAATTTTAATGCGAATGCTAAGGCTCAGGGTAGAAGCCAAGACGCCATGCTGGAAAGATAGTCTTATTTGATTACACAAAGAACTTTGAACTTGTATTGTCTCAATGTCACCACATCAGAGGTGAGGTTAGGGTATGAGAAAGGGGAAGTGCATTCCCATTGCCAGCAGGGTCCTGAGAACAATGAACTGGAAAACAATCACGGAAAGGCCAAGCCTGTCACTCACCAAGTATCCAAAAGGGAAATTTTGATTTTTTAAAATAAAAGGTAATTTGATCCATCATAGTGGAATGTGACATCAGAAGACAGTCCATTCTGACCTGATAGGTACACAATAGTGTTTCATGGAACAATATCTGAGAGCCCTCAGGTCTGGGTGGATGTATCGATTTCATCAGAGTTAATGAAGGTATAACAATAAAGTTCTCCAATCAGAGGCCATTGACAGAAATACCACCTGCCCTCTTGAGAATTATCAATGGTGCTACTTTTACTTATGAGAGATTTCTTTATTCATATTCACACTCCCCCAAACAAAAGGACTCTTCAAGTTCTTTAGGAACTGCCAGTCAAACTTCTGGCTTAGATAGAAACAGGGGGAGCTTGTTTGATGAGTCTGTAAAGTAAAAATAGGAGACACACAGATTCAAGAGGCCTAAAGCAAATAACAAACACAAAAGAAAATAATGTCAAGAACCAAAAACACTGCTAAGCATATCTCAGTTGTGTTTTAAGAATTAAATGTTATGTTGCCTTTCCATATTTGCCAAGCTTACCTGTACCTCAGAATATTATTTATTTTCTATTAATGTTCTCTTCTCCAGCTGTGGGTGGATATTCCTGGGGAGATGTGAACAGAATAGAGCAACAATGTCATATTGATGACAGGCCAAAATGGCCATTTATCCAAGCTCATCTTCATAAACCAGTGTAGTTACTGGGGGTGTCTATAGGATAATGTACATGAGAAGTTACTCACAGCAGCATGAATGACTCAAAGGCAGTTACATCATGGAAAAGCCCATTCCAACATGGGTATGGGCTGACCAATGCTGCCACCCTGGAGCCTTCTGTAGGTAGAAGAGTGTCTCCCATCCCTAGTAATTCCCCTTGGGGAATTCTCTTCCTCTTGGGGGAAGAGGCTTGTGAATCTTGTAAGTTTCAGGAATTGGCTGAGAATAGTGATTTGTTTACTTCCTGATCCTTGTAAATTGTATTTTCTTCTGGATTCTAAATGATCCTCCTTTCAGAAATAAATAAATAAATAAAATGCTTGGATTCAGAAGAAATTACTACATAACACCAGACAAACACCCAAACAATATCATTCCTGTCTCCATATCAGCAACCAGACAAGCTGGTAGAGAAAGCCAATAATACATTAAGCTACTCTTCAAACTGAGATTAGCTGAATTGGGGTTACCCTTAACTGACAACAGGAGACACTGGTCCAAGTCCCACTCTCCCTCACTGCTCAGGTGGCACAGCAAGCCCTGAGTGTGTGAGACATAGATATTCTTCAATGAGTTATTATTTTTCTCATGGCTCTTCAAAATTTGTATGTAAAAAATGCATGACATCACAGGTTAACAAAAAAGACATTTTGAATAAATTAATGACACCATTGTAGCCCTTCAAGCATATCGAACTCAACAATTTCTGACCTACAGTTTTCCCCCTCTAGTTTATAAGAGTTGATATAAAGATTTTTAGAAAGCTTCCCTTATCCCTCTTCATAGCTGTACTGTTTTGAAGGTGGCAGGTGTGTTTGATGGGCCTGTCTGTATTTCCTGTGATCCGTTCTTCTCTGGTGATCTTACAGTGATGTCTCCTCATCTCCTTTGGTCTCAGGGATTTTCTTTTCTACAGAGGTTTAAAACCATTTTTACCTAGGATACCCTAGCCGGCTATGCAATGTAAAATTTGACTACAGAGGTTTAAACAGAAGTTAAAACACATAAATATCCCATTATGAACAAAGAAGGAAAACATCAAATAAACAATTTTCAGATTGTAATTTTTAAATTTTTCATTTGCTTGTTTGTTTCTTAGTAAACTGTCATAAAGGGTGAGATCCAGGTGTTTGTACCTCATGCTCACAGCCTGGACTGTTCCTTATGATACCTCCTCCACTTCCACATTCAAATATTTTGGTGATATAAATTAAAGTTCCCACAAACAAACAAAAATAAAAATATGACCACCACAATTATGGTAGCCATTCTGGAAGCTTGACTGACAAATCAAGAAGTCCTACATTGTAGGAATCTGTAATGATCCAGGTTGGGAGCTGTGAATGAAAATTCCTGAAATAAATCAGTGTCTGGCCAGAGCTGAATTACCTTGGGTTATCTTCAGCCCTCTGAACAGCCATCGATTGACCACAACTTTGTGTTTGTCTTAATATCTTCGTGGCCACCAGGTAAATCCTTTTGGAATGTCCTCATAGACCCTTGTCTAAAACTGTCAGCAGGCAGCACCTGAGACCTATGAGTTTCTAGATTCACTCTAACCTGCCTATCTAATATTTTTACCAATGTCATTTCAATATCATTGATTTGTGACTTTGTTACCCAACTATACAACTTTATTAAACAGTTACTATTTTAGGATTTGGGACAATCTGTGCCTGTGTTCCTGGACCTTGACCACCTGTATTTGGCTCCAGAATAAACTTTCCTAGTCCCTTTGAGACAAGAGCCATGTTGTTACACAGCTGGAAGCAAGAAGATCAAGGGTTTCTTTGTTTTAGTCTCAGCCTTGTCATAGCTACTGCTGCAGTGTGGTGACTGACCTGCCAAGCACACAGGCCATCTGGAATTTGTAGAACATGATGAAATCTGATATGAATCAAACACCTGGTATGAATAGAAAGGAAAATTGGTATGCTCCTGAGTAATTTTGCCAAACTCATCTCTAGGATGGACAGGAGTGCCACCAGCCTTCCATCTGCATTCCTGACACTGTGCCAGGACCTCTTATAATGGACCCTGTCACTGCGCCAGGGGGACTCAAAAGCAAACAGGAATTCCTCAGCCTGATTTGATTGTCCCATGAAAATCTTCACCATGAGTACTAAGAGAACCCTCCCTATCCACCATCTAGCCTGGGATGGGAAGGGACCCAGCAGCCAGCTCCTGGCCGAGCTCTCATACCCAGAATCCCAGCACAAGGATGAATGAGGAGGGCGTGGGCCACACTGAAGCTCGAAGCTCTACCAGAGAGCCCTTTTTTTACTAATTCATTTCTTTGAAAGTATTAATTTGTCGCTCAGTATCAAATGGATAAAGACTTCTGGCTTGAAAAAATAGGAGGAAAAGCATGAGTTCTTTCATCTTTGCTCTATGGGATAAATGTGAGTCATAGAGGAGATGACGAGGCACATGCGTGCAGTATGGGGCAGTGAGTGGTTGGGAGAACCGAGAGGATAAACTAATAATGGCAAAGTTGGAAGTACATCTGTCTGCAAGCTTTTCGCATGTGCCATCTGAAGCTGCGCGTCCTAGGCAAGGCGCTTCAGGGAGGCTTTTGTTTGCTGCAGTTTCCCTGTCCCGGTTTTCTTCTCTTGACAAGATATCACTGAAGGGATCGCCTCAGGAAATTGCTTGTGCTGGTCGCTTGATTGTACGTGGAGAGCGGTGGGACCAAGAACTGAAGATCTCTATCCACTGCGGGAAGATTGAAAGGCAATGAGGGAGGGGTGGGCTGCCCCCCCCCCGGCCTCCTCCTAGACCTTGACCTGAGGCTCGTGCCCTCCCAATGAGAGTGAGAGAAAGGCCTGGTCTCCTTGGCCTTGACCATCCACCCTTCACTGAGGCAGAGGCTCTGCTCTTGCTCCTGCCTGCTCCCTCTGGCAGAGGGACAGTGACACTGCCCTGTATGAATCAGCATTTCCAAAGGCCAACCGTGTCTCACTGCTTTTTGACTAGGTAACATTTCTTGAGGGACTGAGAAAGGCTTGTCTTTGAATAAAATAAAAGGTCAAGCAACCAACACTATTTTAACCAACCCAACCACAAAAGAGAAAAGTAGCTTCCTTTGTCCAGGGTGGGACTTTGATTGTATTATGTATGGCTACTGCATAGCTCTGAATATATTCCAGGCTATGCAGTAGCCATACATACTACAATTATAATATATATGTATAATTTACATGTATGTGCATGGTATTTGCATGCAAGTTCCTTCAGGGGCCAGAAGAAGAAACTGGAACCCCTGGAAATGGAGGTACAGGCAGCTGCAGTTGCTATGTATGTGCTGGGAGCTCAAGTCAGGTCTTCTACAAGAGCAGTCAGTAATCTCAACCATTGGTAATCTTCACCACTGTCTACCCTGTCAACAACATGATTCCCTGCTAAAAGTCAGGTATCTTATCTTTTTCTTCAAGTTAGTACCACATGAAATTCAGTCTCAGGTGATTTCTTGCAACATTTAGTTAGACAACTCACATGCAAAAGCCTGGCATGTTGTGCCCTCTGTATCATGCTGTTTCACTCACGCATACCTAGATGCCCATCTAGCTGGCCATCCCTGAACATGTAAGAGAGTATAATAGTTCTCTAAAGGCCCATGTTAGAAGGGAGAAGTGAAAATGGGAAGAGCACTCTTCCATTGACAGTGAAGATGCAAGAGACAGCTTCAACCCCCAAAGAACCACCCCCCTAGCCTCTTTGTTGTAAGTACTATATTGAAGGGTCACTGTGGATGTAGCTTCCAATTTTTGTACCTCAGAGGTTCCTTTGGATTTTAAGAAGCTTCCCACATACTCCCTGGCTGGAGCCTGGGGCCCAGCTTCAGAATAAACAGAAACACCAAAATCTAGGCTGTGTTCAAATTCTAGGCCACATGCCAGGGAACATAACTCCTTCATTGTTTTAGTAAGGTAAACAAAGTCCTTCCAAGGTACTTTGGAGAAAGCAGTTCATGTAACTTAAAAAGAATGAACACCCAGGAGAAGCTTGGACAGGCAATTGGAGATCTTGTGGCGGAGAGTACTAAGCCTCAGCAATGAGCATGGGATAAGGTTAACAGCTCAGAATGCCTGGCAAGGGCAAAGGTGGTGATGGCATCAGGGTGGTTTGCTTTTACATCTCACTGTGCATTCACCTCCCCTCCTGGCTACTCATCACTGCTTTGCATCTTTGTGGACTTGCAGTCTTGGCTTTTCAGTGTGAACCAGCAGCTCAACCTATGTCCTATATCTAAACACATAAAGAAAGCCAGACTTGGTTGGCCAGTCTCAAAAGTCCTGTTTAGAGAAAATTCTTCAGATTTGGAGGCTAGATTCCTGCCCAGGCCTATGCATTAGAGCAGTTGCCTTCCTGCTAGTGGTACTGTTTGTTGAAGTTTCAAAGGCAGTAGAAGATGAACCTTCACTGGCTGGAGGAAGTGGGTTGCTGGAAGGAAGAGTGTTAGTCTGACCATGCTTCCTCTTGAGCACTTTGTTCTCCAAGAAGCATGCAGATGTGAATCAGCTATATCACCAGCTCTGGTTGGCACGGACTTGCACAGCTACAGCCACCATGTCTTTCCTGCTAGGAAACCGAGTCTAAACAAAGTCTCCTCATTTATGTTTTTTTCTGCCATGTGTGCTGTCACCATAGTGAGGGTGAGGAACATAGCCCTTGCATTGCCCAACAGGACTGGAATGTTGGTGTGTCCCTTTGTAGCTGAAGCCCTAGCTCGTGGTATGTGTTAAAAGAGGACCCACTCCTTGTATGGATGAACTACAGGGAAAGGAAGGGAAGCCATGGTAACAGTTTATGAACTAAAAGTATGCTCGGCTTTCCTGTGATACCACCCCACACAGCCTGTACCCTTCCTACAGAGTTTCTCTCTTTCTATGTGCCTGACTCAGGGAACTCAGCTTTGCTTAGTCCCACAGCAGTAGCTCACCTACCTTAGCCTTAGCCTTTTCATTACATTTTCTCATGGAGATGTCGTGCCCCGGGAGAACTAGAGTATGCCTTCCCTGACATGCATTGCACTCCTCATTGTGACCATTTGACCTTATGGTCCAGATGACTCCCCCATCTCCATCATAAATTCTTGACACTCACCACAACCTTTACTGCAAGCTACAATAAACTTCTCTGGACTGGCCTAATTCCCATAGAGATGGGTAGGCACCCAACAGAGTCACTGTGACTGACAAGACAGCTTCTGCCAGAGTCTACCTGCATCAGTATAGTTGATGTCTGATGGCATTCATGTCTCTGACTGTGCTGGACAGTCTTAGACCCTCACAGTCTCTCACTCCTCAATAGCATTCATCCCAATAACCAAGGGCTTCATCTTTTATTTAGATTTAGAGCACTAAACTCTGCCTTTAGTCCTCTTCGGATGTCCTTCCTGCTAGCTCTACCTCCCTACACTGTAATGCCTTTGGTGTTACTAAGCAACTCTCCACAGTCCAGGCTGTTGTTCATAAAACCTAGCCAGTCACCCTCTGGCTCTACTCAATCTTGACAAGTTTAGAAAAACAAAGCTTCCAAGCGCTATCCAGAGTCTTCTGAAAAATGCTGATCTGAGCACTGAGGGAAGTGTTCCATGCTTTTATTTGTCTCTCTCCTGAGATTAGGAAAACAGCATGTTCTACAGTGTTTGTCAGAAGCATGTGGATTATGTAGAAACCCTAATTTCTCAGCAATGGTGTGAAGAAGTAAGAACTGAGCACATGTGTATTGCAAAATATTTCAAGACGAGAAACAACATAAAAGTGATGTGTCATGGAATGTCTTAGTCACTAATCTATTGCTATGAAGAAGCGCCATAACCAAAGCAACTCTTATTTTATGGGGGTTTGCTTATAGTTGCAGAGGTTATTCCATTATCATCATGACAGGGAGCATGGCAGCATAGTGGCACCCATGGCATTGAAGAAGTAGCTAAGAGATCATTATATCTTGATTTGCAGATATGTAGGCAGAGAGAGAGAGAGAGAGAGAGAGAGAGAGGGAGGGAGAGGGAAGGAGGAAGAGAGGCAGGGAGGGAGAGACTCTGCCTAACATAAGCTTCTGAAACCTCAAAGCTTACTCTCTGTGACACTTTTCTCCCCACAAAACCACATCACCTAATCCTTCTAATCCTATCAAAGAGTTCTCTGGTGACTGAGCATTCAAACATATGAGCCTATAGGTCTATTCTTATTGAAACCACCGTGAAGACAAAGTGAGCAGGAGGCTGAAATCTCCTATGGGGAACTGTGAGGGGGAAGGTGGTACTGATCTTGTGGTATAAAAATCCTAAGCAGAGGGAAGAGCTAGGGTGATTCCCCAGGCATAGTGCAGCATGATTATCTATGCCTGTGTACAAAACTGAGACTCAGGAAGGCAAGTGAACAGTGATAGATAACAAGCAAGGGGTCAAACATCTGCCTTAGATCTGGATATAGGTTTGGGGAAAAAAGAAGAAAGGAGAGAGAAAAAAGGAACAAACAAAGGCAAGAAGAAACATAGAAGGAAGGAATAGGACAGAAGGAAAGGAAAGAGGGGAAAAAATAGAGTGGGAATGAGAAAGGGCACAAATAAAAAACACCAAGGTTCCATGACTCTTTGAAAATATTGACGTGTGGATAAAATGCGTTGAAAAGAGAACATTGGAAAACAGTTCATGAATGTTGTCCCATGATTTTGCTTCTTTACACAAGATCTTGCCCACCCCTTGCACAAAGGCAAAGGTTTCCTACCCCTTGGATTCACCACATCGAAGACTCAGCTCCCAGCACAGGAATCTTTGGAGATTACCTCAGACCTTATTCAACCATGGCATAGTACTAGTAGAAAAAAAAAAAAAAAAAAAAAAAAAGGCCTGCTGTGGAGGCGCAAGCCTGTAATCCCAGAAGCAAGAGGATCTCTGTGAGTTTAAGATCAAACTGCTCTACAAAGTGAGAACATCCAGGACTACACAGAGAAATCCTGTCTCATAAACCAAAAAGAAGGAAAGAAAGAGAGAGAGAGAGAGAAGAAGAAGAAGAGAAAGAGAGAGAAAGGAAGGAAGGAAGGAAGGAAGGAAGGAAGGAAGGAAGGAAGGAAGGAAGGAAGAAGGAAAGAAAGAAGAGGTTTCTCAGGGAACACATGACCCAGGACTCCCCTGTCTCACTTTTTAGAACTGAAACAATGGGGAAAGCGTGGTAGATAATCAGGCTGAAATGGCAGAGCCAGCAGAACTGTCCACCGAGAGTTTCCTCATCCTCATGATCCCCACTGTGCCTGAGATCCATGTGAGGATTCATGAGCATCTAGAGTGCTGGTGAGTCTCCACAGGCTTTAGAGAATGAAGCCATCACAGATGATAATGTGTTCACTAGCACAGCCCATGCACTGGTCTCCACAGCTAGTATAAGCAGCATGGCTGTGCAATGTTTACATTGCCAGTCCAGACACTCAAATGGATCTCAAAGACTGAAATCCATATTCATCAAAATGCAATTCGAATGGAAAGTGTAAAGTATGTGGAATGGAATAGGAATTGAAGTTCTACTCATCCAAACTCAAGATGCTGTAAAAATGGCTTCCAAATTAAGCCAAACAAACAGAAACAGAACTCCATGCATTGTGAGACAGTGATCAGAAGAAGAAAGTTCTTCAAAACATGTAAGTTGCAGGATAGAGACATGGCTCAGCGGATAAAGTGCTTGCCAGGCCAATGTTAGTACCTGAGCTTGAATCTTCAGAACCAGGCAGGTATGGAGGCCTGCCCATAATTCCAGCACTCAGGATGTAAAGGCAAGCAGAAGTGGTCAGCTATAGGGTCAACAAAAGACTCTGTATCAATCAATAAGGTAGAGAGCGATCAGAGAAGACACCCAACATCGACTTTGAATCTGTCTCCACATGCATGCATACACACCTATGTGGACACATGTGTGCCCCATACATACACATGTGGACACAGATACATGTACACACATTACAGATAAATGTCTTCAACACAGACACACACATATGTGTGGATATATATACATATATATATATGTTGACTATATATATATATATAGTCTTGCAAAATGACCTCAAGAGAAAATAAATCATTTAGATAGTAGTATAAATAATAAATGAAGCTGAATTGGTGCTGTAAATGCTTTCTGCCAGGACCGTCTTGACTGAAACACTCTATAGGTCAGTTTTATCAACTCTGTAAGTCAGTCTTATCAGTCTTATCACCGATTTCAAGTTTATAGCCTTTCTGGGAATGGAAATGTGAGGTCACTCCCAAATACACTTTTAAGAGCTAAATTAGCAATGCAATAAAAATCAATAGGGGTAATACAGAACACACCTAAAAGTTAGCTAACACACTGGGAAAGCATAAAAATTTCACTTCCCCAAAAGACAAAATTTCTTACTGGTGGGCCAAATAGTTAGCAAACAGAAATAGCAAAATCAAAAGATATGCTTTTTTCATAAATGAGAAAATATGGTAATCTCACTCACAAAATACCTGGGAATTTCAATGGAAAAATCGTAAGGTAGTTTCAAAATAGTAAATTCAGAAATTAAGATAAAAAATTCAGTGGCAGTTATATTCCATCCTTAAAAGCTACTGATCTAGAAATATTAAAACATTACATGATTTGATAGACATTTTTTAAAATTAACAATCAATGAAAAATTCACAGATAACAAAGTGATGCCTACCCTTCAGGTTTTATCTGGGGCTTTTAGGCTTTTTTCTAATGCAATAAGATAAGATAAAATAAATAAATTAGAAGAATTGATAAAAAAGGGAATTAAACTAGTGGTTACTTAACCTAATAAAGCCAAAAAATTCTCAAAAATCACTTAAATGGCTTCTCAGAGATGCTGGAAGAATAACATTAACATAACATTTTCAATTCTATTTGTTTTTTTTATTACACAAATAAGCAGAAAAATATAATTACTGTTTAAAATGATTGAAAGTACTAAAGTACCTTAAGATGTGTATAAAGTAGTCAATGGTCACACTTTGGGCATTGAAACTCAGCAAGGCTGTTTTAAAATTATGCATTCACAGAACTGGCCAGATTGCTCAGTGGGTAAGGGTGCTTCCAGCACAAGTGCTATAACCTGAGCTTGATCTCTAGAATCCCCATAATGATGGAAGAAGAGAGAAAAAAAAACTCCACAAAGTTCTCCTTTGGCCTCTACACAAATGCTGTGGTATGCATGCACCTGTCCCACATATCATAAACACATAATATTAATAATTCTTGAATGTATTTATTTAATCTTAGATGATTTTCTACATGTATACCCTATGTCTTCCTCCTACCATACCGCTACCCTCCCCCACTCCCCAGGACATCTCTTAGCAATCCTATCCCCTCCTTTCATCATCATCATCATTATCATATCACTGTCATTGTTGTCATTTTTGCTACTATTATTTCATTGAATCTATTTGATGCTGCCTACTGGAATTGTGACCAATCTTACTGTCTTGGTCTTTTGCCGGTAACCATAGCTACTGTGAGTTCAACAGCCATGGAATGTCAAAAACATTGGTTCTCAACCTGTGGGCCACAGCCTCTTTGGATGGGTTGTTGACACCTTTTACAGGGGTCTCCTAAGACCATTGGAAACCACAGATATTTACATTATGATTCATGAGAGTAACAAAAATACTACTGATAGCATTCTTCCTCCAGAAGGCTAAGAAAGCTAGCCAGCAGGAAGAAGGTGTTCAGGCCAGTTCCAGGTTATCTTTCTCTCTCCTGCAACCAAGATATAAGATACTAAGTATGAAAGAAATACAGAATGGGCATTAGAAGGAGGGACGTTATAAATACTCGCTGGTATATAATCATGCAAGCAGCTGCAGAAATGGGGAGTGTAGTTGGCACGTGCTTCTGTCCTCCTTTGATAAAAATGGGCTTGTCATATAGACACTTATGTTAAGCATGGAGCTGTGTTTTCTTTCCCTTATTGTGTAATGCAATATCAATTGAGATAATCTCACTTTATAAATTTATATTATTATATTCAACTTAGCGGACACTGTAAGACTAAGCAGTCTTTAAGGTCACTGATGCCTATTCTAAAGCATATAATGCCGTTGTGGTTTACATGCAATAGTTATATCATGTTAGCTGGAAGCGTGACACGCTTATTGTTTTTGTTTAGAAATTAAGCATGCTATAAGGGGACATGATTACATGTCAAGTTGACAAGGGTAGACTTGTGATAGCTAATCTTGGTTGTCGACTTGACTGTGTTTGTAATCAATTAAAACTCAAGTTGCTGGGTACTCATGTGAGAGATTCCCTTAATCAGATTATGTGAAGCTAGAAGACCCTTTCTAAATCTAGGCTACACCTTCTGATGACATCCCACATTAAATGACAATAGAAGAAGAAAACTTTGTTTTTGTTTATTTGATTGATTTTGATTTTTTCCTGCTTGCCCTCACTTTTACTGGCAAGTTCTTCTATCCTGTTTTTAGACATTCCTTTCCTGGCATTAGAACCAACTTTTTCAGGATTCCAAGATGGACTTAAGATGAGAAGCTGTCCAGGTATTTTCTGGAAATCTAGTCCCAGTTGGGGACTGCTAAGACATCTAGCCCTGTAGACTGAACAACTGCTGACTTTGGTCTATGTTCCATGAAATAGCCATGGGTAAACTATCCAAACCACAGCCTATAACCCAGTCTACCAAATCCCCTTTACATAGATTTATTATTTATAGAAATTCTTTTTCTTTAGATAATACTGAATAATGCAAGCATTAATTATGGTGGACAACAAAAAGCAAGAACAATATCCTATGCTCCTTTGGGGCCTTCTGACAAGGAACTATCCTGACCTAGAAGTGAGATTTATTCAACAATCTGTGTCTTCTGAAGATGTTGTCCACTCATGCAGAATGAACATATTCCAATTGCTTCCTTTCATTATATCTTTAAAGACCTTAACATGTCTTGTTAATTACGATGTGGCATGCCATCGGGAAGGGTAGTTGGATAAACGGAGAGGAGGCTCCCTGCTGACTTCCCACCCAGAGCAGAAACCAACCCAAAGTAGGGGAGGTCGGAGGCACACCTACCAACCTTCCAAATGAACACTTTACCAGTAAATGGAAAGGGGAGATCTATCAATCAAGATGACCCAAATGCAAATTACCAGTGAAGGGAATTATAAATTCACCCACATAAATGGAAGGATGTCTGACAAACAGCAGGCACCATTAAGAGAATGAACAAAGGCAAGATGAAGACTGTGGGAAGATGCTATTTATTATGCATGGGAGAGATGAATTACCAGATTCTGAAATTTGTACAGAATTCCTATAGATCAAAGGAAAGTTTTTAAAGCTGGGTTGACAAATAGGCAAAAATTCAAATAAGCAATTTGTGGAAGAATAAACTCGTGGCCATTAAGCTTATGAAAGTTCCTCAATTTTCTATGTAACCAATAAGTGAGGAAGTTTGAAGCTATATTTCATATCTCTGAAATTAATGCATCTGAACACAAAAGCCACACACCAAAGACAGGATCATAAATTGCAACCAGATGCTTTTGCAGATATGATTCCTATGTTCTGTTGTGTTTGAGTTAGATTGTCCCTGATACCCAAAGAAGCTACTGGCAATGTTCACCATGATTCCTCATCAGAGTGACTGTTTGTTTGTTCCTGTTATTGTTATTATGTTTGTTTTGAGACAGGCTTCCACTACATAGCCCAGTGAGATCCTCCTACCTCACACTCCCACATGCTGGAATCACAAGTGTGTGCCACCAAGTAAGCCCAGGTCCTCTCGTCATGGGCACAAGCATCTGCAGTCACATCACTCAACAGGATGGAGAACAGGTAAAGTATACGTTCCCACAACTCAGTGCTAGGTGCATCACTCAGAGGCCTGGATCTTCACCACCAGCATGAGTCAAAATAAACAGAACACTGAACAGAAAGGGGCAATGGGGGAGAAGATCCAGTCTAGCCTTAACGAGGCTAGGAGAACAATGCAGTAATTTAAAGTATTGAATGTTTTGTGTATTTATAGTGAAGTCTCAAAGAATAAATGTTCCAGCAGGAAATTACACTCAACTTTTAGGGGTCCGGGGAGAAAGGAGCAAAAACACAGGATTTCAGAGATACCAGCAGCCATGCTCTGTTCCTTAACATGGTCCTGAGCGTGTGCCATCCTAAGGCTGGTATCTCTAAAAGCCAAGGATTCTGTCAACTCTCACTTATTGTCTCTTATTTTATGCTTTCCCTTTGTAACAAATTGTACAATTAGACAGAAAGTTTCAAATGAATCTTTCCATTTTCTTTTTCCTGTGTGTGTGTGTGTGTGTGTGTGTGTGTGTGTGTGCATGTATGGTGCAGTGTGTATGTATGTGTATCTTCCTGTTTGTGTGTGCAGGCATTTGTGTATATGTGTAATGCAAACATGTGGAAATCTTCCTTTATCTGTCTTCCACCTTATTCTTTTGAGGCAAGGTCTCTGAGTGAAACTCAAAGCTCACTAATGTGAGTAATTCACTATCCATTTTGCTGCAAGAATCCTATCTCCACAATTACATAGATTCTAGTGATAGGAATTCTGCTCCTCTTTGCTGCTTTGACCATTATGTCTTTTCTGCAACTCCTGGAACTGGTTTGTAAAGTCTTCTTCCTCCACTCCACACTCACCAAGTTGTGCTGACGCTGCTCCTGAGCCAGCAACCCCTGATCTCCAACCCCACCACAGACTTAGTATCATGTGTCACACTCCCTTGCACTGCTTCAGAAACCCCCAGGTTGGTGGATTTTCGTCTCTACCTGCTTCTCTACTCTTGGTCCCATGAGCTTGAGTGACTCTCACCCCTGTGTGAATTGTCTCTGGATTCCCACACTAATACCCAGCTGCCTTCATGTGTCAAAGGGTCTCCATAGAGCACTTCTCTGGCCTCCATGGTTGGGCAGCCAACCTTCCCTGTTATTTCAAACTCTTCCCGCACAGGCCTTTGTTCACTTCTTAAGAGCCCCACTCACTGCCCAGTCTGTTCCATGGCTGTTCCTCTCTTTGCCTAGCTAATTTTGGCTCATTATTCAGGTCTCAGATTAAACATCACTTCTGCAGGAAAGCCTTTTCTTAATCTCCAATGTAATTTAGATCAGCCTGATATAAGGTCTTATAGCATCCGACACTTGTTCCTAGGAACCCTCTTGACAATTGTAATTACCCATTAGATTGTTTTCCCATTAGATTGCCATGCCATATCTCACCTGGACCCGTCCAATAACCTCCCCCATGTGGTCTCTCCTCTCCGGCTGCCTCCCTGCCACCCATTTAGCACAGCAGCCTGGCCAGCCTGACAGGCCATCAAGTAGAGCTCATCTTAGGTGGATGGTCCACTTACGCACGGAGGACAAAATCCAAGGTCCTCCGTGCTACCACGTGTCCACTGTAACCACCATGCTCCCAGTAGCCTTGTCCCTTTGGGACTCTTAGTCACAGCCTTTGCATTTGACTCTCCATAAGAGGGCTGTCCACTCCAGTTCCAATGCCACATTTCTGTACTTGCTGAGGAAGCCTCCTTGCCCATTCCCATTTTTACTCAGTGTGACATACTTGAGTGGGGACTTTTCTTCCTCTGTCTGGTTCTACTGACCTAGATACTCAACACTGCCAATGCTCTGAGGTACATTGCACGCATGGTCCCCAACAGGTGCCTATGACAGAACAATCAGCAGTTCTTTTCTGAAAGCCTGGAGTCCAGGAAGAATGGGGTGTACACACAAAAGTCTAGAAGCCTACATAACTCAACTGAAACTTGTAGGGAAGGGAAGGAGGCAAGAAAATATCTGAGCCTAATGACTCTGTGCAGAGAATGAAGAAGAAAATCCCGCGTGTGAGTGTGTGTGTGTGTGTGTGTGTGTGTGTGTGTGTGTGTGTGTGTGTGATAGAGTGAGAATTTCTCTTTGGGGTATTTTGGGTGAATATGCATATGTGTGTGTATATATATGTGTATATATAAACACATATATATTCAATCATACACACATGTATATACGTATATACATGTGTGTGTTCAAACTAATATATATGCATGTGTGTGCTTGAATATATATGTATATGCATATGATTATATGTGTGCATATATATATATATATATTCAATAGCACACACACATGAGATCTGCTTGCCTCTGTGTACTGAGTGCTAGGAATAAAGGGATGCACCATAATACCTGGCCTGCACATGTATTTTTTTATCCACTAATTTGGCTTTAAAAATAGCAGGATTGTAGAATTCTAGCTGAATGCATTAGGCCTCCCTAAGAGCTCCAGCCAGTGGGAATGATAAAGAATAGACGTGCAGCTCACCAGGAGGCTGTGGTGAGCGTTACAAGTGGGTGAGCAAGAGCCCATGTTCATCCACTCAGCTGGCAGCTAGGGATTCAAGGTTCAAAAGACAGTGGGAGGAGAACGGAGCACACACTCGGAGAGTGTGAGGAAAGGATGAGGGAGAGCCAACATGCACACTGCAGGGAGCCGTGTTCATCTGGGATGGCAAAGACTGCTGATTGAGGTCAAACATATCAACTTGGTTTTTAGGTACATGGAGTATTGTGGGCTCTGTTGACCAGCTGTGCTGGCTTTGGAGGGTGTGGCCCACCAGATGATCAAACACCGAGGCATGCAGAGATGGTCTGGTTATCAAAAAGGCAAATTTGAAGATAATTTATTCCACAGCCATCAGAACATAAAGGATCAAAAGTTTAAACAGGGAAATGCAGTGAAGTTCAGGCTGTGAGTGCATCTGCTGGACAGCCGGTGTGTGCTTGAGCAAGCGCCCCTGTCCTCAGTCTGTCAGTGTAAATACGCGTAGATAGTACAGAGCAATTCCCAAACAGTGAGGGACCAGTGAGGACAGGGATGGGCTCTGCACAGAGAACTACATTCTGCTGTGTCAGTGCTGGCGTGTAAGCTTCACTTCACAAGCCCCTTCACTTCTGAGGATGTTACTCTCTACAAGGGAAGTTTCTTCTTCAAGGACACAGATTCACCCCGATACTCCCAAAGAGAACTTCTCATTGTCGTGTCCTGTATTTCTGGGTATGGTTTTACTGGCACTCTTAATCTCACAGAATGGATTCTTTTAAATTCTTTATCTAATTTAATTTTTATGCATGTGTTTTGCCTGCATGTATGTATGTGTACCATGTGCATGCCTAGTGCCCATGGAATTCAGAAAAAGGAATTGATTTTCCTGGAAACTGAGATCAGGTGGTTCAAATCACCACTTGGAAAGGAACTGGGAGGTTTGCAAGGATAACACCTCTTAACCACCGAGCCATCACCCTAGCTCCGAAACAATGGATTCCCAGTGATGTGATTGTAATAAAGCTAAGGATGGGTTTGGCTGCTGCCTTTCTCCTTTATGATTCACCTCTGCGAGTACAGGTACCGTGATGCACATGTAGAGCTCAGATCTCTGGTATCTGCCATCGCCTTCGTTCTTGTTTTGAGAGAGAATCTGTGGTTTTCTGCAGTGAACAGCAGGATTCTCAGTGTGGATGCTTCTGTAGAATCTCTTGTCTCTGCCTCCCACTGCACCTCTGAGGTTACTGATGAATACTATCTCACCTGACCTTACATGGGTACTGGGGAGTTGAACTCAGGCCCTCACATTTGTATGGCAAGTGTTTTACCCACTTAGCTACCTCCTGAACCCTTCTCTTCCTTTTAAATTTGGTTTAGTTCTTCTAATATCTCCTGAAATTTTTAAAAGCATTCCTGTCTATATGTACACATTTTCTTTCTGGGATTTTGATAGGAATCATGTTAAATTTATGTCTGAATGTGAAGGAATCAACAGTGCTGTGTTGGACATTTCCATACATGCTTACTTTGCATCTCACAAACGTACTTTTTAACCTTCAGCATCAAAGCCAAGCACAGATATTGCCAGACTGTCAATCCTGATATCACTGTATAACAATATGCTTCCTCCTTGGCTCATAGAATAAAGCTTCAAGAACCCTTTACATTTCTGTGTGGCATAAGTATCATTTGTTACATTTGCTCTTTACCCTGTGTTCCTGTCATACAATGACTAAGCCTGTGAAATAACAGAGCAACAAGGACTCTTCACGATTGTAATGAGACAGTTTGTGACTC
Source organism: Meriones unguiculatus (assembly GCF_030254825.1). NCBI lineage: Eukaryota > Metazoa > Chordata > Mammalia > Rodentia > Muridae > Meriones > Meriones unguiculatus. The sequence goes on along the minus strand of NC_083350.1, from coordinate 8,062,270 downwards.
AGACCCTAGTGTCACAGTAGGGCTAGTATCAAGAACGACCTGATAATTCTTAGATGGGTGGGATTATCGGCCCCACCTGTTGCCCTGGGGAAAGAATGGAGGTAAAAGATGAAACAAACCACCAGAAACAACTCTTTAATTAATTTGCTTACTCAAGGGGACTTCTTTAAAAACTCTCAAGGATAGGTAGGTCTTAGAAGACTTGTGCTTGGCAGGGCTATCAAGATTCTGGCAGGTAGCACACCTGCAGAGGGCATGGGAGTCCCCTCCCTCTTGGCTCAAACTTACTGTGTGCATCTCTTCTGCCAGTTGTTTCTCAGCTGTACCTTTTACAATAAACCAGCACTATGAGTAGAATATTTTCCCAGTATCTGTGAAATATTACACAAAATTGGATCATCCAAGTGTCAGGCGAGAGAGGAAATGTAATCTCAGATATTAACTCTGTGCTTCTTATTAATATACAAATTATTCAAATCTCCTTGCTGGCATTCTAATAAGGCTCTGAGAAAAGAAGCCTTGGAGAGGAAAGGGTTCACTGGTTTATTATGTCATCCAAGTGATGGTCCATCATGGAAAGAGGTCAAAGAGGAACACAAGGAAGAATTTGCAGCAGGAACTATCGAGAAATGTGGCTTGCTGATTCGCTCTTTGGCTTTTCACGAGCCCATGCTTCACTAGCTTTCCTACACAGTACAGAACCACCTGCCTAGGGATGGCATCTCCCACAGTGGACTTGACCCTCCAATATCAATTAACAGTAAAGATAATCCCCCACAGACATGCCATCAGGCCAGTCAAACAAGAGCAGCCTGTCAGCAAAGACTCCCTTTTCAGGTAGCTCTACGTGTGTCAGGGTGGCAGCTAAAGCTGGGAGGATAATTCAATGGGGTAAAGCAGATAACATACCAGTATTTGTGTATTAGTGTTCAATACATTGCACAAAATTACCATTAGGAAACACTGCTCAATGGAGGTTTTCTTTATACTAATATTTGAATAATTGTGAAACTAATAAATACTTACAATTAGAAAAGAAGTGAGTTGAAGAGTGGCTTTCAAGTTCCTAAAACCAACAGATAAGAAACAAATACAACTGCCTGGCATATTCATTTTCATTTATTAAAAGGACCAATGGAGAAAAGAAGAGACCTAATGTAGCTAGAAAGAGTTAAAATGTACCTGTCAAGTAGACTAAACCACTATTTATCTGAAGAGTGTGAGGGGCATACCAGAAGTGTTATTGAATGGACACCGACCCAGAGGAGTTCGTTCAAAGACATTATTAGTAGCTTACACATTTTCATTACAGGCTACACACACACACACACACACACACACACACACACACACACTTTAGCCTTCTCCATAATGGTCAGAACTTTCCAATGAAGTTCTAATCACCTTTAGTGAAATAAAGTTCTTCATATGACATAGGTACATTTTTATTCTGCCATGTTTGGCTAAAGCCTATTTGTAAGCTTAAGAAAATAATGTTCCTGGAAAAAAAACTTTTCATTCTACATTATGGTCATTCCAAACTGCCAGACAATACTGCAGGTGAGTTAAGAGCTAGTTTTGTGGTAACAACTGAGAAGACTGTCACTTCTCCCCTATGGCTAGAGTCTCAGCTGCTGGCCTTTGTGCCTGGAAGCCTGAATTCTGTAAGTCTGATATTCTCAAGTTGAAATAGCACCCCATTAATAGTGCTCATAATCTTGAAGAAGGGTATTTGAATAGTATTGCATACTTACACAATGAAATGTATTAACATTTGTGAATGATTGTTTGCTCGCCTAAGTTACTACCCAGGAGGGCAAGTGTTTCCACACTTGCTCTATCCCTACTCACCAAACAGTTCTTGGTATTTAGTACTAGTTGATATTGAGCTTCACTAATGAATTGGGAAGTTCCATAGCTATCAGAGTACTTTATGGAACATGACAGGTGTCATTTTGTTTTGTAAGGACGAGGACAATCATACTCTGTAAACAGAAAAAGGGAAGGCATTGTAGACAAGAGGAATGGAGTTTGGAAGCCCATACTTAATTGAGCCTGCCATATTTAAGGTGTGCTAGGCACTAATGGCAGAAAACAGTTGTGACTGACTCTAAGGAAACATAAAGACTAAATCAACAAGTATGATGGTTCATCTTCATTGTCAACTTGATTGGATGTAGAGCCACCAAGGAGAGAGAGCTCTGAGTATAACTGTAAGGTGTTTCCAGAAAGACTTAGCTGTAATATCCGAAAAGGAAGACAGACACTGCGAGTAGCACCGTTCTACTGGCCGGGCTCAGGCTGAATAAGAAGGAAAGACGGGAGCTCAGACTCAGTTCCTACAGTCTCCTCTTTCTGCTTCCTCAAGGTGGGAACAGTGACCAGCTGCCTCCAATCCCTGCTGTCACAGCTGGAGCCAAGGTGAGCACCTTCCCTGTCATGAGTATTTCCTCAAACCTTCCTTCCTTCCTTCTTCCCTTCCTTCCTTCCTCCCTTCCTTCCTTCTTTCCTTCCTTCCTTCCTCCTTTCCTTCCTTCCTTCCTTCCTTCCTTCCTTCCTTCCTCCCTCCCTCCCTCCCTTTCTTCCTTCCTCCCTTCCTTCCTTCCTTCCTTCCTTCCTTCCTTCCTTCCTTCCTTCCTTCAATTGCTTCTTGTGGGCTATTTGCCATGGCAATAGCAATAGCAGCGTAATTAATCAACCAGGTATGGAAAGAAAATTGTGCAAATCACTGGCTGCCGCCATGGGAATTCTCAAAGGACTTGATTCTAAGGCCTGAAGCCAACCTGATAAGCCTTGTCTTTGGAAAGAAACCACCACTCTATCTCCTAGTCTTTATCTCCAATGGGAGGCAGGGTGTCAGGAGTCCCAGAGATGATCCCATTTGTGAGATTAGCAGCTACTGCTCAGCTCAGACCATCCAGAGTATCCATGCACAAGCAGCTGTATAAACCTCCTATTCTTCAGACAGTCTTTCATTCTCACAATGAATATATTTTTCTCAGTGAAAAAAAAATCAAATACTTATATATCAAGCACCCACAGTGTCAACACTCTTGGTCCCTGTTCTGAAAAGGAGCAATTCTTTCTAAACTTGTTTGGGTAGGTTTTCTATTTATCTTTTGAAGAGCACCATCTAGCCTGTAAGGGTGAATGAAGTCAGAGAAAAACAGGGAACCCACAAACAATGGTATAAACCAGACAGGTGAAAAAAAAATTTGCCTCAGCCTTTGTTCTCACTCTAGCAGAGAAAGGACTAGGCACAGTGAGGGTCTTGCAAGCTCAGCCCTGTGATGGAACCTATAGCATGGCCCTACCCCTGACCTCTTTTTTCTTGAGGCCCAATTGCTCTTCTTCATGGCATAAAGCTTCTATAATGTATTTATGGTCAATGCTGTCTGTCTGTCCTGACTGCCTGCTCTGGTTTCTGGAATCTCCAGGTTAATTCTTGCACACCCCTGCCTCTGACCCTAGAATTGTTTTGTACATGGTAGGTGGTCAGTAATTACTGAATGCACACAGAAACCTGGACCAGTTGCAACATTGCTGGATTTTCTGTTTCCCATAAACAAACTACTTGTCTCTCATGAGGAAAGCCATTAACCCCTATGCGTCCCCCAGGGAGACATGTGTAACACTGCATGGAGCTGCAGGCCACACTGAGGGCTGGGGCCGGGCAGCACTGCTCATGAGTGGACTGTCCATTAGCAGCTGGCTGGACTCCAGGAAGAGTGGCTCTCACTCCGCTTGGGCACAGGAGAACAGCCATTCATGTGCATTTGCAGAAGCAGCTGGGACAGGGACAGGGGCTGGCAGCATGCAGCCAGCACGTGACTGGGCTGTCATGGGTGGCTGCCACTTTGTTGTCCCTGCCAGACATAAAAGCTCAAGCTAAGGGCTCAGCTACTATATGCTTAATTTTGTTTTGGGTGCTTCTCTTTCTTTGTGTGTACCTGTTTGTACATGCATGTGTGGGCATGCCTGTGGTAGTTTAAACAACAATAATAATAATAGCCCCTGCAGACTCATATACTTGAGATTTCTGTCTCCAGTTGATGAAACTATTTGGGAAAAATTGGAAGATGTGGCTTTACAATCTCTCTCTCTCTCTCTCTCTTTCTCTCTCTCTCTCTCTCTCTCTCTCTCTCTCTCTTTCTCTGATTCATGCTTAGAGATCAATATGAGAGATGGACATGAACCATCTGAAATAGTGAGCCCAAAATTAAATGCTTTTTTCGTCTATAAAGGCCTTAGTCATAGAGTTTCATTGAGGCAATAGAAAGTAACTAAGACAGAACTTGGGTCCACGAGTGGGCATTGCTGTGAGAAGCCTGAATGAGAGCAATATGGAAGACTGTTGGACTGTGAGAGCTGTGATGTGCCGTGAAGTGGCTCACCTGACCATCCTAGTAAGCGCCTAGAAGATAACGGAGCTTCCCAAGGGAGATGATATTAGTCACTGGCCTAGTGACCACTCTTGTCATATTTTGGCAAAGACTGTGGCTGCTTTTTGCCCTTGTCCTAAAAATCAGCCTGAGGTGAAATTGAAAGGTTTAGAACTAACTTCGTTGTCAGAAGGGATTTCAAGACCCTCAAATATTAACTTTGTCTCAAGAACGTTAATATTCATTTTTATGTAGTTCTACAGTGACAAAGAGCAACTGCAGCAAAAGAAATTTTAAATAATGTAATTTTATGGAGAAAATGAGTACTACGAAATTATGCTGCAGCTCAAGGCTTATGTGGAAAAAGGTAAGAAGAGGCCTGATGGAAAAAGGGATAAAGGGAATAGTGCCACCAAGTAAAGATCACACCCAGCTAATCCCGAAATTTATGAGGAAAAGAAAAAAAGACCTAAAAAACATCAACAGATCAAAGCGTACACAGATATAATTCAAGATGGGAGTCGGGCTCCTTCCCAGGGAGGCAGCTGTATTTGACCCAATTGGCCATGTGATTCTGGCTTTACAGTCAGAAAGATAAAATGGGAAAAATGGTTCTCGAATCTTCTTCCATGCTTCAGCATGTGTCGGGGAGTCCTTACAACGAGGCCCTGAGAGCCATGGCTTAGAGACCCCATTATGCTAGAGGTGCCAGACCTGTGAGATGGGTGCTAGGTAGAGAGCCAGCCCAAGAGAAGGAATCCTTTGACATCAAACAGAACTAATGGGTTTACAGTTTGGACTAATTCAGTCTTAGTAATTCCTCACTGAGCTCCCACGCCTCCCTTTTGTGATGGCATTGTATATTCTATGCCATTGCGTGTTAGAGGTGTGTGTGTGTGTGTGTGTGTGTGTGTGTGTGTGTTAATCTCATGAGGGTTACAATTAAGAGATTGCCTTGTTGCTTTCTCAGAAAACTGGGAATAACACTACCTCAAGACCCAGCTATACCACTCCTTCCTTGACATATATCCAAAAATGCTCAACCATACAATAAGGACATTTGCTCAACTGTGTTCATAGGAGCCTTATTAATCCTAGCCAGAATCTGGAAACAACCTAAAAGTCCCTCAACAACAACAACAACAACAAAATGGATACAGAAACTCTGGTACGTTTACACAATGGAATACTGCTCAGCTATAAAAACCAAGGAAATCATGAAATTTACAGGCAAATTAATGGAACTAGAAAGGATCATCCTGAATGAGGTATCCCAGAAACAGAAAGACACTCATAGTATATACTCACTTATAAGTGATATTAGCTGTATAATATATGATAAACATACTAAAATCTATAGACCTGAAGAAGCTAAGCAAGAAAGAGGACCTTAGGGAAGATGGTTAATTCTCATTCAGAAGGGAAAACAGAATAGACACCGGAAGCTGTGGAAGAGAGAGAACAGGCTGGGAGCCTACCACAGATGTCCTCTGAAAGAGACACTTCACCACTGAGACAAGAGTGAGCATGTAGAAAGATGCCTAACAGGTGTTGCTGGATTTTAGGGGACTGCAAATCAAGATTACAGGATAACTACTGCATGCTTACTAGAGTGGCTCAAATAAATAATAATAATAATAAAATACAGGTGAAGATATAGAGAAACCAGATTGGTCAGACTTGACTTATAAGAATTGCCTGAAAAAAATTAAAATAAGAACAAAACACAAACACAGAACCGCAGCAGAATCTAGCAGTGGGCCTCCTGGACACTTACCACAGAAAAATAAAAATATAAATTCACATAAAATCTTTCACCAAATGATTAATGTGGCTTTATTAATAAGATATGTAATTAAATCCAAGCTAAAATAGTTTTAAAAGCTGTGGTGTATGATACATCCACACTATGAAATATTAGTCAGGAAAAAAAATGAGAGTAAATTACTATTATTACTTCAAAAACTGTGGGGAATCCCAAAAGCATTTTTTTTAGCAAAGGGTCAACTTCAAAAGGCCATAGGCTGTATGATTTCATTTATACCCATTCTCAAATCCATCCAAGCAGAGAGCTATAGCTCTCTAACTATCAAGACAGAGTTGTCAGAGGAGAAGCTGGGTAGCTTTGGCAGAGAAGGAAAATCCTTATGCAGGAAGTACATTTTTGTATTATTCTGTGCACACATCTACGCACACTGACTAAGACACAACTCTCCAGGTCTTGTATCAGTGTGGATTCCTGGCTTCAATATTAGATTCTACAGTAGAAGTCCCATAGTAGCTACGGACTCCTGGCTTCAACAGAAGATTCTATAGTAGAGATTCTATAGCAGCTATCCAGGCGTAACCAACGGGGGAAAAAGCAGAGTGAAGACTTTGTGGGACCTACTGCGGCTATCCTTACAGCTTGCTGTGAGCCTATTCTTATTTGACAACTTAAAAAATTAAAGAAACCCATGTAAGCATGTAAATGAATATTCTCGGGAGTAAGGGAGGGAATAAGCCGAGTGTCCTCGAACACCACAGAAAATCAAGAGAGACTAGAGAACCACAAATGCGGGAAGTGTCATGCTCTATATATCTCACAACCACAAGAACTCGGGGTCTGGGTGTCAAGGGTCGACTGGAGATGGGGTCATCAGGCTACCCAGCTTAGTTCTCACTATAATTCCTTCTGGGTGGTTTACTTCTTAAGTCTGTGCAAAAAACATACTCTTTTTTTTTTTTTTTTTAAGAAAACAGAAAAGCTCCGACATGACATGTGCTTTTCTACCGGGTAGCTTAGTCCTATTTCTTTTCTCTTCCTCCCATGGGCATCCTGCAGAGAGGTTTTGAGCCCCGTTGTAGGCAGGATTGGAGCATTTGTTAATGCTGTTCCAGAGTCCGGTTACAATATGTGGACACCTACAACTATTTAATTTGTCATCATGCTGTTGCTTCCATATATTCTGGTATTTTACCAAAAAGGAAAAAAAGTGTATTAATCTGTGTTTGTACTATCTCATACCTACTTCAGCTTTTCAATCCCATACAGTAAGGGATTGAGAATTTACAATTTACAACGGACTAAATTGCTCAAAACTGTGTGTTCTTTTCAGCTTTCTCCTGGCCAAGGAGTCGTTAGCTGGCCTAATCTCACAGCTGGCAACACTTTAACGTGTCTAGTTTCACCCAAATTAATTTATAGACAGGGGAAATACACGGAGTCCCAATTAGGCTGGGGCTCCTGAGCAATTCCGCAACAGACACCTATTCAATTATCCAAGGTCGGGATGAGACCTGACTCCCCAAGTGCAATGAAAATGTGGAGATTGCTTTCTGCTCTCGGAAGCCTGCAGTTTCAGAGAGAGCACACCATGTGCATGGCGAAGTTCAGATTTTCAAATACCTCTCATTACCCAAAGGCCAGTGTTTCAAGAAGGGACGCTGTGCACTTAGGGGTGCTGGTGTACCCTAAGTTGAAAGGGCCCGTCTTTGTTCACAGAACTTAAAGCCTGATTCAACTGAGAATAAAAAGATTTGCAACTTTGGGGATAAAACATAACTATTAGTGTTCTAAATTTTAGAATGTAGAAAGTTTTTCAAGTGTTAGATGGCTCCCACAGTACTTTCCTATAATTGCTGCAGAGATGTCATTAATGTTGTCAGTATGAAAATCAGTGTAGACCATGGGAAGAGATGTGAGTTTTATTCACTTGAATATAGTAATTGGGTCATTGTGTGCATCTTGGGTCAAAATCTGTCATTGTGTTAGAAATATATAGCTTTCAATAATGTTTAAACAAATTAATGATGTCTCAGTGGGCAAAGCACTGGCCACCTGGCATGAGGGCCTGAGTTTGATCTCCAGAACTCATGTGAAAAAGCAGCGCATGGAGGTGTGTGCTTATAATCTTCTAGCAGAGACAGAAGAGACTTCTGGGGCTCACTGGCCACCATGCTAGTTGAATGGACAAGCCCTGGGTTTAAAGAGGGGATCTTGTCTCATAACCCCTGGTAAAGAGTGGCCAAGGAAGGCATAGGAGGTGGACTCTGGCCTGCACACACACACACACACACACACACACACACAAGCATTTGTGCATACACATACAGGAATACACACACATCTTTCCTTTAGAAAACTTGATTTGATCAACATATTTTTTTTTTTCTTTCTACTCCTTACCTTTATTTACGTGCATCTTCTTTTCCCTTTGTTATCTGCTGGCTACACATTCAGATGGGCAGGATATCCTATGGCATCGACGTCCAACACTGTGTCTAACACTGTGACGTGTGTGCTTCACTAGTCTTCTAATATCGACACCAAAGTGCATTTATTTGAATTTGAGTCTAGAATGACTCAGTCTTTTTATCATTGGATTAAGAACACATAACATTCACAGCAGTTTCCATACTCTCAAATCTAGCCTGACAATGCTCAATCTTGAAACCCATCTTAACTCCTACCTAAATACATCTGCAGAAAGAAACCATGACTTTTCATCCACACCTTCCCATCTTTCTCAGGTGAAATGACTTTAAAAGTCTCTTCTAACCTAAGGAGATAATTTTTCTGGGAAAAAATAATCATTGTATTTGGGAAAGGTCTGATAGATTTCAGGGTAAAACTGACTATTCCCCAGACAGGAAGGCCAACGTAGAAACCCTTAACCTGTGTCATGTGTCGCTTGACCTTGGGGAAAAGGAATGAAGAAGTTTTAGCCCTGGGGCAGCAGTGGGGTGAGCTTGTTTGCATGCCATCAATCAAATGCTTGCCAGACCACAGCACTCCCAATGAGCTGATGCTTATAAACATAAAGTAAAAATGATGTCATCAAACTGAACTTGCAATGAAAAATTATCACAGAATCATGAAATAGCAGGTGTGAGGGCAGTCAGAGTACTTAGCGAAAATGTTGAATGACCTGTCATCTATGTACTGGTCATAGGGTCCCTGCTATGAGACCTGCTCCAGAAGCATTGGCGTTTAGATAAGCCCCAAGCTCTCTCCCACCGGTTGAGTTTTACTTACTTGTACACGCTGACTTTGGCACCCAGCCGAGACAATTTCATAGTGGTTTCAATTTTATTACTTCATATCATTATTTTTTAATCTGTTGCCTCTAGGATGCTAAAACCAAAATACTTAAATGCCACCCACACGTTTTCATATCAAGGAGAATAGGATTATGTTTTCTAGTGGGAAAATGCCAGGGCTTACGGATGGTTGTATTTCCTCAGACCCTCTGCTTCCTCTCTGACTTGAGCTTCAGCTCCTCACTGATTCTCCGTAAACCTTCTTGTCTCCCCTTTAATCTCACAAACCACCTATCTCCTCTTTGATGACCTCCCATATCCCTCGTGGGTCACTGCACTGAACCTATGACTGCCTTTTCTGATCATCACAGGTGTGGCTCAGGCCACGGCCCTAAGAGTCACTCCTTGATCAGATCCATCACACACTGATCCTACTACTGTGAGGAAGAGGCAGTGACCATTCACCCTCCTGCATTCACTAAATCCAATTATTTCTCAGAGGCCCAAGTACCAGATGCTATCTCAGTGGGAATTAGAGCCTTGGCATATGAATTTTGGAGGAACGTGGCACATAGCATTTCACATCTGTTGCCCTAAAGTACCTTGTAGTGTACACCAGAACACTAGTGGATTTGAATTTGTTGTCTTCCCCTAAGTTTAGGGACCATTGACAAGGTGTCTAAAGATTTCTGACCCCAGGATGCACACATACCATGAGAAAAAGAACAGTCCATACTAGTAGATCCTCAACCTGCCCAAACTCAGGCCTGCAAGACCCATCCTACCTAGTGAAGGTGTCTGTGGTCACAGCTACTGGTCCTTGCATTAGTGACAGGCCCAGGATCTCACAGCCAATGATGGAAAGTAACCAGGATCAGTGCAGCTTAACTGACACACAAGGCCCAGCAGTGCAGGTAGGTCTCAGAACCATAGAACAGCTCACAGATTCTCTTCCAAAGAGCTCTGAGGTGAGATTGAATTACTGGAATTCAAGTCTCACAAACAAGCTGGGATCCACACTTAGCCCAAAATATAATACATGCAAGATGGAAGGTTTAAATAAGAGGATCCCAGTATCACACCTGGAATATTCCAGACATCTGACAGTCTCGGGAGTGCTGAGAGTCACAGTCAACAGGAGATCCAGCCTGACGGAGTAGAGAGGTGCAACTGGCTTTCCAAAACACGGAGACAAATCAAGCGTTTGAGTCAACACTAACAATAGTTCTAAAGGGACTTTTGGAAAACTGAATGGACAATTAGACACTTTCTTGTAGATTCAGAAACAGAAACTTGAATCTAATAATTGTACTCTGTAAACTGACCCATGAGGAAATTAGCTATACAAGTGAACTATGTAGGAGTCAGAATTAAAGTCTCAATGAAGAGTCTCTTGATTCTACCCAATTTTATGACTTTGTAATATGACATTGTCATCTTCAAAGTTCATATACTCAATAACAGTGTTATTATAAATACTTACGAGTCTGGAGAGATGGCCCAGTTGCTCTTTCGAGGAACCAGTCTGTACCTATGTGGCAGTTAACAACTGTCTGTAACTCCAGTTCCTCAGAATCCAACACTCTCTTCTGGCTTCTGCAGGCTTCACACACATACAAATTCAAGACATTCATGTAATCAAAACACTCATACATAAATAAAAATAAATTAAAGAATCTCATAATGTTTTAAATGTGTTGAAGATTTTGTGCTGGAAACATGTGACCCAGGCCAAAGGTTTGATATGTCTAGAAGGGCATGGGAAGGTAAGAGGTACAGGACAATAAATGTGAGGATGGACTACCAGCATTTACAGCCAACAATGACAGAAGGAAGAGAGTTGCAAAGGCTTATGTCACAGAACCAGAAAATCCAGCACCTATACCATTAGAATCCAGAAAAACAAGGAATTATAAAGACACAAATACATTTGAAAAAATAACCTTGTACTTTGGTAAAGTTTATCAAAAATGTACTATGCCTGAAAATTACCCAAATGTGGTAAGAGATACAACCCCAAATGGCCAAAATAGTAAACCCAAAGAAATCCCAAGCAAAATATTTAAGAAGTAAAATTTTGACCTCTGAAGACAAAGAGAAACAATGATAAAATAGCATGAGGAGTTGATATCTCATCATCAATGGAGAAGAAATCAGGTGAGGACAGTGCCTCATTAAAATGAAGGTGGCCAGGGTGTTACCACAGAGAACTCAAGAGAGTTCAAACACAGAGCTCTGCATCCAGAGGAACCTTCTGGAAGGACAGGGATGGCTCCATTTCCCTCACTAAAGGAATATGAAGAGATTCCATCAGCAGAGGGATCTTCAGAGGATGCAAAAGAGAATTTGACTGTAAAGGTTGCAAAGTTAAGGTGCTTAATAGGAAGTAAGTTTTCAGTGTTTCAGCTGATGTGACGAAAACTTGACATCAGTATGTCGGGATCGGGTGAACACATACACTGCAACACTTAGAAAGACAACTGATAGAATATCAGTAAAGCAACATTCTTGCACATGTAAGTGACTCAAACTGAAAGCCTGAAATGAAATGTTTCCAGGATCCACAGGATCTGAAAGAAATAAACAGGGGAATAAAAACTTCAAGCTACCTGCACTAAATAAATAAATAAATAAGTGAGGTTGTGCAAATATCAAAAGAGTGACACCAGAGACAGGATCTGAGGACACTGTGTAATAACAAGAGGATCAACCCTGAAAGTGGACGCAGTAAAAACGTATCTCTAAAGTAGATGAAAGAAAGTGGATTAAGATGGAGAAGAACGCACACCCACGTCGGTTGTCCTCACCATCAGCAGACAGACCTTGTAGACAGAACACTGGAAATGTTGTCCCACCAGGACTATGGGGGTTAATCCTGATTGTCAGCTTGAAGACTCCAAAGCACCTAGGAAACTAGTAAGACACATGCTGGATGTGTCTACAGAAGCATTACTCAGTGGGATTAAGAGAGAAAGCCCTGCCTGAGTGTGGGGAGTCCGTCCCATAGAGTAACGCAGGGAAAGGGAAGAAGGAACCACGTGTGTGCTCTTGCTCTTGGCTTCAAGGCCACCTATGATTTGAGTATCTCTGTTCCTCCCCAAATATGCACCAGGATGAGTGGAAATTCTGAAACCATGAATTCAAATTAATTCCCCCCTCATGCTCTTCATGGCAAGTATTTTGTCACCATAAAAATAAAAAGTTTAATGGATATAAGGACCTCTCTAACCCTTAAGGAATGGTCAATCAACACTCTCTTCAAGGAGACAGGAAACATTTCCCAAGACAGAGCATATCTATAACCAAGAAAACCTTAACACAAGTACAGAACTGAGTAAGACGCTGTGCGTGTGCCAGCCTTGGACTCAAGCTAGTCATGAATGACAGGCAGTGAGTGGAAACATCTTCAAACTTACAGAAATGAAGTAATAACTGCCAAATGATCCATGACCCAAGAGGATGTCTCCAGGGTGTTCAAAATGTCAAATATGCAATTTAGGAAAAATAAAATCTCAACTGTCAAATTTATGGAAGCTGAAAGTATGAAGAGGGAAACTCACAGTTGATATCAGTGAGGAAGAAAGATTTCATGTAGTCCCTGTTCCTCCTCAGAAAATGGGGAAAAGAAACAAGACAGAGCGGAAAGAAGGCAGAGATATTGATAAAAACTAAAAGCCGAAATGAATGAAATGGAAAACAGAACTACCAGAGGAAAATCACTGAACAAACAAACAAAGAGATTATTCTTCAGGGTAATTGTCAATGAAATCATTTCAACATCAGCAGAACTGACAGAGGCAGAAAAGGCACAAATTACAAATCTCAGTCAACAAACAGACAGACTAAACAGTCACTAAAACAATAAACTGACAACTTGATGCCCCTGTTTTAACAACTTGGAAGAAGACCTCTAAGTCCTTACAAGTCCCCAAAGTGCCAAACTTACTCCAAGAGAATAAACAAACAATTAATGACCTCTTGACAACAAATCTCAGACACAGGGTTTTGCTGAAATTTTCACCAAACCATTAAAGTTTGATTAATGCTGAATGTAGGAAAAAGAGATGCAGTCCAGAGCCTTCTTTGCCATTTTGGAATGTACCATCTCTCAGAATAAATCCTTCCTCCCTTAGGTTACCTGTTTCATGTATTCTACCACAGTGACGAAATCCCAAGAAAATGTTAGCAGACTGAGTATAGCTATGCACACAAAGTTTTACAGATAATGGACAGTATCACTGTTCACAGGTGTGCAAGGCTAGTTCAAAACTCAAAAAGAAATCATAAGAGGGAACATAATACTATCAGATCAAGTCAACTACCAAAGTGTTTGACAAAAATATAATACTCATTTATGAAAAAAAGAAGTCAGCATCTTAGATATAGATGTGAACTTCTTTATCATTAAAAACATAAATAAACTCTACAGCTAATGCCACCCTTAACAGTGATAAACTGAATGCTTTTGCTTTGTGATCAGGAAGAAGAAAAAGATATCTATGCTCACCATTGCTACTAATCACAGCTGGAAGCTTTGGCCAATATAAAGACAAAGAAAACAAGCACCAGCCTATATATTGGAAAGACATAAAATGCCACTTACATAAGATAAAATTGTCCATGTAAAAACTATGGAGGGCTTTATAGCAGACTTCATAGAACAGAGGATTGGAAGATACAAATTCAACACAAAAGTAATCACTGCATTTTAAAATACTACCAAAGGACATATGAAAACAATGCTTAGAGCACGAGTCTATTGAAAAGAACTCCAGATTCAAGTGAGTACTTACATCTGAGTCCACCAAAGTATGAGCAGCTATCTATATCCCGAAATTTTAAAATTCAGATTGAAATAAAAACAAAACTAAATAAGTAGACAGACATACTGTGTCCAAAGACTGTGACAGTCTACAAAGTAAAGGTGTCAATTCTTCCCAAATGGATCTAGGAATTAAATGTACTTGCTATCAAAATTCAAGCAATACAATTTGTACATAACCACAGGTTTATCAAAACACTTACTGGAAAGAAAAAGCCCCAAGACAATCAAAATAAATTTTCCAAGGAGTTATGTCCCTGATGCTCAGCTTCCCACATGGCCGCATTCATCAAGACCGGGAGCCCAGCACAGACGCATGGATCAATGCAACAGAATAGAGAGTCCGGAAACAGACCCACACAAACATGCCCAGCTGATTTTTGACAAAGATAAAAAAGCAATTGAAAGGAGGAAGGCCAGCTTTTAAATAAATGATGTTGTAGCGATCGGACTTCCCTAGCAAAAATACGAACTTTGACCTAAGCCTCATATTTAATACAAAGGTCCTTTAGTGCAGAGCATAGATTGAGGAAATATATTTATTATTCATTTTGACTGATTCACTAGCTGACCTAAAAGGCATAGAAGAATAGTGTCCATCCTTGCAAGTACCTGGGTTTCCTTGGCAGGCAAAGATTACATTTCTAGAAGATCCCATTCATCTCCTTCACAGATGATTCTCTTTTCCCTCTTCCATGCCTTCCTGGCCCCACTACACATAGGAGAAAGATATCACCACTTGTCTCATGCCATCCTCGCTCCTTGGGCCTCCATGTGACAGTCTGTCACAGCTGAGCCACCCTCCAGCTGGTTCCCTCAAGGATGGCCATCTCACCCTCATTCAGTCCTCTATAGCGGACCCAGCAGCAAGGGCGTGTTAATTGCTGGGGCTGTAATGACTCTCACCATCACCATACATGGAGGTTAAATGCTCTCTGTCTCATTTGCCTCTGGGGTGACCAAGAGACTTAGACTACAACCTGAGATGCCCCAAATAAAATGGCTGAGCTGAGAAGTGGTAGAGGCGAAGCTGCAAACTTGAGCTGATTCTCCCTGCTGCAGTCAGTATGTGTGTAAACTTAATCTGAGTACTCATGTTCTCCTTACATTCACCTGAGTACTCACACTCTCCTTACATTCATAGCTTCTATGTTTACAGTGATACGAAAAGTATCCTTTTGTCCATGGGATAAATCAAATGAATTCAGTCATCCATATTCAATTATTGTTGTATTTATGGTTCAACAATTGAATGATTAATTTTCTCAAATGCTGTGTCAATACATACTGATTGCTCTAGTGATGATTTTTAACTCAGGGTTTATGGCAGCCTAAACATTCTGAAATCTACTGTAAAAACAGGTATGTCACATGTAGGATTTTATATGGATTTAAAAGAAGCCCATATCCATTTACTGGTGAGGTGGGCTGTGCTCATTTTCATAGAAAACTCAGTAAAGGCTTCTCACAAAGGGAGAGAATGTCCTTGGACCAGCCAGATTTCATTGCTGAGCACAGGGTTAGGAAATAAGGTAGACTATTTTTTTTTTCAATGCAGTTTATTCAGGAACCTTGAACAATCCTCGGACCCTGGGGAAAGCCAGCCCACAGCTTAAATCGCCTCTGGGTAGCCAACCCAGTCGTGCCACATGGGCAATGCAGATAGGTCCACATACATGGAAGCAAGCCAGATCCTCGGCCTTAGCCAAATGTGGAATTGTTCGTGACAGAGAGCACTCACCATCGGGAAGGTGGAAGGCGGAAACCAGCTCCATCTTTAAGGCATAGCATTCCGCAGCTCTCTACAGTTCCCCCTTTTTGTTTTAGACGCATCAGGCAAGAGTAGAGGTCTGATCTCTTTTTATAGAATCAAGAAACTTTGTGTGCTTTGAGTTTGAGATTTCATTGCAGGAGAAGTACTTCTGCTTTTGCGGGACAAGCCATTTTCTATCCATTCACTGGAGAACTGTCAAGCAGATACTGCAGGGGCGAAAGGGATAGGTTTATTACAACTTCTGCTCCTCCTAATAAAATATATATGTGATAACTCAATACTTGATGCATTATTGATATGTGGTCCATTCATGCAAACTGTAAGTGAAACCTGTTTCATCTCTCTCACTCCATACACACCAGGAAATTTCATATTGCCTAAGAGTAAGCTAATGTTTAGATTCATCTAAAGTTGCACAAAGAGATGTAA
Source organism: Meriones unguiculatus (assembly GCF_030254825.1). Classification (NCBI taxonomy): domain Eukaryota; kingdom Metazoa; phylum Chordata; class Mammalia; order Rodentia; family Muridae; genus Meriones; species Meriones unguiculatus. Next base: position 8,045,841 of record NC_083350.1, on the reverse strand, counting down.
AACTGTTCTTTAATTTTAGCTTAATTTAATTCCACAAAGCATGGACTTTCCAGAATGAGAAAAAAAATCTCTTACATCCCAAAGCAACAATGCAATCACATGGTTTCCTACCTTATTCACACTTACCAATTGCAATTACTATGTTTGATTACATAAAGTGATAAATATTCATCTCATTTCCACTGCCACCTAGATTTTTTTCCTAAAAGTAAAATCATTGTTGCTGTGTGTCTAGAGGTGAGTGTGTGTGTGTGTGTGTGTGTGTGTGTGTGTGTGTGTGTGTGTGTGACGTGGTTTGCTTTCCACCCTGATTTCATTTACAGGTTTCATCACTTTCTTCTCCACCTGCACAATGGTAGCAGTGCGAAGAGAGGTGTCCTGGAAACAGGTGCAGCACAGAAGAGAGCAGCAGGAATAGGAGGGATGGGGTAGCAACTCAAAATTACAGCATCCTTCTCCTGAGTTTCTTCAAAGAGAAGGAGACCAAATACGTACTGAAATCCAGCTGCCTCTTCTGTATTCTATCACAGGATTCCTCAGGACTATACTAAACTGTGGAACTTGTCCCTGGGCACAGAACTCAGTGAGACAGTCTAATGGGGACAAGGCCATTCACATTGTAAGGTATAGTCTTCTGTATGCCAAGACTTGGCTTAATTGTCACTTTAAAAAAATATCTTCACAGCAGCAACTGAACTAATGATTAAACAAAGTTGTGTCATGACCTAAGGGACACATACAGTTAAAACTTGCACTATCTTATGATTCTGTACCATGTATGGGTTTGTCCCTAAGTTTATCTTAGTAATCCACAAGGCCACCTTAGAACTGCAGAGCGAAAATTAAATCTGACTTTTTCATTAAAGAAAGTGCCGGTCTTACTGTAAAAGGTGTAAAGGGGATAAAGAGCCCAGCTGGGGCTGCCCCTAGGCCAGTTTTGTGTGTGCGCCTCACGTTCCCACTGCTTCCCCTCAGTAGCTCAGCTGCTCTCCCGTTTGGGGATGGTGCTTCCTGGTATGGATTTAGATGGCATAGAACCTTCCTGGCATAGTCAATAGTGCACAGCCAAGGGTAGCATCTGCTGGTCATCCGGGCAGCAGTATGACACACCTGACAGACGAGGCCCGAACACCGCCCCTTTATAACTCAAAGAGTGAAGAGAAACATTCCCCCTCCCCATCTGACCTACCCCAACTACCCTGAACCTCCTTAAACACATCCAGAACAGTTGCAATCAATTGGGGCGACTGTCAATGATGTTGCCTATTCAGAAACAACCGTTCTGTATCCCCACATCCTCCGCTGCTCAGCCAGCATCTATCCTCCACCACCGCAGCTAGCTTCACCACATGACCACAAGCAATAGGTTCTCAATGGGACATTGTGGTAGGTGTCCAATCCCTTTGAGGTCTGATGCTGACAGTCATTCATTTTGGGGGGTCAGGTCTCCAGGCCCAAGTCAAAGGCTTCCTTGAAACTGGCTGCTGCCCTGTGACAATTCTGGGATGCCAGCGTAGAGGAAAGAGAAGAGGAAGCTCATGTATGCATTTCCAGTAGTCCCTGCTCCAGTGGTTATTACGTTAAGAGTCTTTTTGGAGCTGTGTCCTAGCACATCCTGGGAAAGCATCTGAGGGCTTCCTGGGGGGTGGGAGGAGAAGAGGAGATAGCTACAGTTCCCACCTGCAGCCTGGTTGCAGCACATTCCTGATAGATGCATGCATGCTGATAGCGGCCAGGTGTGTCCCATCCCTGCCTCCCAGCAGAAGGCAAGGGACCAGACCAAAGCTGGTATCTATGCTCCCAGGAAGTACAAAGGGGCCAGTGGTTGGCATCCTGAGCTGTCCATGGAAGGTGGGCGTGGGGGCTTCTAGCATCCCTGAGAATCGTCAGACTTGTCTTCCAGTTCCAGTTCGTGTGGCCTTCTTGTGGTGGCAGGTGCTGGCTGTGGCCTCTTCCCATCACTAACTAACTAATGTGCTGTTCCCTGAGAAACAGAAGAGATTTCTTTGAAGATCACCCAATCTTCTGTTATTATTCTGTCTTCAAGGACCACTGTAGGGCTTCTGGGAAATATGAGGCGTCCTTCCAGGGCTGGGTGCTGGGGGAACATTCCTCCTGCCAGAGAGCATGGGTGCCCTGTGTTTGTTCAGCACAAGGAGAAAGGCCACCCTTTGTCTTGCAGTGGCCGCTAACATAATTTACCCGGCCAAAGGATAGGCCCCAGGATCCAATTCTCAGCGGACCGCAGGACCGAGATGAGGGCCTAGAGGACCTGGTAATCTCGTTCCAATCGATCAGTTTCTTAGGCAGTATCCTTTGCTTGAGACTTTTCAAATAAGTAAAGGAAATTAGGTTGGAAGCAAAATGCTTCTTTCTCAAACGTGACTCACACGTGGCCCACTCGGCCTGGGGGTGAAGCTGCCTGGCCTCTCCTGGGGTTCTCCAGACCTTAGAGGGGCAGTTACTGTACTCTAAGCAAAGCCCTCCACGTCGTGGCTCAGTGAATAAAACGCTGCAGTTTCTCCCATTGACTGCCTGAAATAAAATAATCTATGATGCATGAACAAGTCTAAATGAAATAATAATATCCTTAGCAGTGAAAAACGGATTGGTAATACAGTAATTGAGCAGATTTATTGCCGTCTCCTTGAGCTAGCCTGCTGAAACAGCCGGCTATTTTATTTAATCTCATATCAGAGGAATTACTGGCTGGTAATCCATTGTTAAACATCATTTAGAATGATGGATGAAAATGTCAGCTTTTCCAACATAATCAATTCATATCTCATTAGCACATATTATTTATAGTTCTCATAATGGGACCTGCAGGGGTCTCCAGGGGGAGATGGAGACCTCAGCTGTTGTCGAAATGAGATGAGATATACTGTAGCTTATGAGTTAATAACTGCATATAAAAAATACTTCTCCACAGTATTGATTGTTCTCACCATTTTACGAATGAATTGAGTGGCTGGGCCGCCCCTCGTGCTGTGTACTGCTGTGTCTGGCAGCATTCTCTCTCATGACTGTTTAGATTCATAATTCAGGACTAAATGTTTTTAAGGAAATAATAATTTGGATATTATTTGAAAAGAACTTTCTCATCCTGGGAGAGTGAGTCCTTGAATGCCAAGTACCCGGGAGCAGGGTAGGGCTCGGCAGCTGACCATTGAGGACCGGTTGCTCCCTGCCTGCCACCTATGAAGATAAATGGAGGCATTTCTTCGGCTGCAGCCCAGTTGCTTTTTAAGGATATCATGTGCTGCCTCTAAGACCAGTGGAAAGTAAACCTTGATTCATGGTCCTCACACCGCCGATGGCCCATCAGTAATCACGGTTACAGTGTCAACCGCTGTCTCAATTAAACTGCATTTGAGAATCATTTTATGCTCCAGCTCATAAACATCAATAAAGGAAAATGAGTTATAAATGACTGTCGGGAGTACAAAGGACCAGCTCATATTTCAGATGAAAATGAAGACGGAATGTAGCTTTTATTTGCCTGCGGAATTTCCATTAACTGCATCACTGACAGGAGAGGGCTGGATCAATAGCCGGCCGGCCACAGAAACCCGTTTCTGGCTGTTCAGCAGCCGGTTCGAAAGGAAAGCCGTCATATTGTGATCTTTATCAGATAATCTTCATTACGGCAGCCTCGTGATCTATGTACACGAGGCAGCTCGGGGCACTTCTAATTCTTGGCCCTATTTGTGGTTGGCGCGTAGAGCCCTGTCACAAATTATTTGTTTACAGAGATGAAAAAAAATCTTCCACGATCATTCTCTTTATTCTTTTCATAGGTAATCTATATCTAGAACTTTCTCCCAAGACCACTTTATCCACTCAGGATTTTTAGAAAAGTGTTATATCAAATCTTACCTTCCTGCCCTGCTAAGCGAAAAAGGGCCTGTCGGCACAGCCATCCATAAGCTTCCCTGGAGCTTCCTCGCCAAGTTCTGGAGGGAGTTCTGGTTTTCTCTGTGAGTTGCTCATCTCCCCTAATTGAACAGAGAGTGCTGCCAGCCATGAGGCTGGACATGCTTCCTGGACACGCACATGTTGCAGATGTGTTTATGCTACAGTCGGTGTCTGAGTGGAGAGAGGGGTGCACTCTCTGGGTGGGACACAGAGAGAACCTTCTGAGAAGCTCTCCTGTGCATGCCACATGAAGTGCTTGTCATGAAGAGAGAGGACCTGGATCCAGATCTCCAGAGCCCAAAAAAAAAGCCTGGCATGAGGACACACACTTGAAACCTCAACACTGGGAGGCTGGGGCAGGGGGATTGCGAGAGCTTACCGGCCAACCAGACTTCCAGCGAGCTTCAGGTTCAGTAAGAGACACAGTCTCCAAAGTCGTGCTGGATAAGTGACTGAGGAAGACATGTACTATTGACCTGTGGCTTTCACATGAGCACGTATACCTTCAGACACATTTACATACACACATACACACACACACACTCACAAAACATAAACATCCTCCATCCACACAAACCTGCTAAACTAAACAGCACCACTGGACCTCCTCACAGGAGACGTGCTTGGCAGGCAGGTGAGAGCACAGTTGTCTCAGTGGAGACCACAAAAATGAGATTCTCACCTCCACATGTCCCTCCCTAGAATTATTACATCTCTATGGATCTGCAGGAAGCCGACATGGAGGCCCAGGCTTCCGATTCCTCAAGCTGTGACTTGTGAATGGAGCGGGTGAAGGTCAGACCAGGGGAGAGGAAGCTGAAGGATGTGTGTGACTGATTGCCTTCCAGGAATGGAGTTCAAACGCTGTATTTTGCAGTAATAAGATGTTCTCTTAGATTTATTTTATATTTTTTACATTCTCTCTCTCTCTCTCTCTCTCTCTCTCTGTGTGTGTGTGTGTGTGTGTGTGTGTGTGTGCGTGTGTGTCTGTGTGTGTTCGAATCCAGAAGAGGGTGTCTGGTCCACTGGAACTGCAGTTACAAACAGTTGTGGGTCACAAGATGTGGGTGCTTAGAACTGAACTCAGGTCCTCTGCAAGAGCAGTATGTGCTCTTACCCACTGAGCTATGTCTGCAGCCCCTAAATCATATATGATTTACAGGTAATCATTTACATATTTGCATATATACATATATACATATATGAGTAAATCTCTTTCTTTATTACCCCTCCCTGGATAAATCTCATCTCACTAATATAAACTGGGCCCCATTGGCCTCTGAAGCTTGAGGACCTAAGTTTAATCCCTAGAATGCACAAACACACGCACACACGCACACACGCACACACACACACACACATTTATAGTAGTGTACATGGTGTAATTTCAGTGCTGAGGAGGTGATAAAGGACAGCTCGAGTATGCTTGGTAACCTTCAGTCAGTTAGTTTGTCTCAAAAAATAAAAGAAGCAAGCTCCCGAGAAACGGCCCCTGGGACTGCTTTCTGGCTTCAGTAGATTTACACAAAGTGTGTGTGAACTTTTATGCACATGTGGGCAGTCCTACTACAAGAAGCCCCCCCCAAGACACTGCTCCTAAATGAAAAGCAGAAGAAAGGCCGCCAGAGCCCTTCCTGTGGGATGCTTGAGATTACGCAACCTTCCTAGAACTCAAATAGCTCTTCTGAGAATGCAGAGCAGATGACCCCGTTATCAGGTACCACACCCAGCCCATGTTCCCTCCATGAGAATAAGGATGGCTGGCACAAGAGTAAATTACAGGCTAATGCTGCTTTCAGATTTCTTTTGCTTGTATGTATGTGTTTGTGTGTCTGTGTGCGTATATTTATTTATGTGCATAAAAGTTCACATATGTATATATGTAAATATGTAAATGATTACCTGTAAATCATATATGATTTAGGGGCTGCAGACATAGCTCAGTGGGTAAGAGCACATACTGCTCTTGCAGAGGACCTGAGTTCAGTTCTAAGCACCCACATCTTGTGACCCACAACTGTTTGAAACTGCAGTTCCAGTGGACCAGATATCCTTAGACCATGCAGGGCTTATGGCTTCCATCAATCCTCTTAGAACAGAGAAATGCATTTGAGCATTCAACAAATGAACTTTTGATTGTCAAAACAAGTTGATGAAACCAAAAGCTAGAAGACCTTAGACCCTTCTGTGCATGGCTGGAGGGGATGTAAAATGGTACAGCTGCTTTGAGAAACAGCTCGGTACTTCTCAAAATGTTGAAGAGATGTACATCTCCGAAACTCCGCTTCTTGGTGTCTACCCAAGAGTAGTAGGAACATATGTCCACACAAAAGCATATACAGGAAAAAGTTCTCGAAGGACTATCTGCAATAGTCCAGATTTGGGATCAGATATCCACCCTCTGGAGGGTAGATAAGCACAGACTATGCCCTATAATACATCAGTAAAAGGGAAAATAAAAGATACTGCTCAGGCTCCCAAGTGCATAATCCTGGAAGATATGCTGAAGTGAAGCCAGTCTCAAAGGTCTCACATTGTATGACCCCATTTACATGAAATGTCCAGAATAGGCAAATCATAAATGACATATGGCGATTAGCAACTTGTAGGACCACAGGAAAGAGGGTGTACATCTTGATGGGCTCACAGAGACTTAGCCAACAAAGAGCATGAATGGACTGGACCTAGGGCCTTTATACATATGTAGCAGATGTAGAGCCTGGCCAACTTTCTGGTCCCCTAACAATGGGAGTAGGAGCTGTCTCTTCTGTGACCTGCCTCTGGATCCCTTTGCCCTAGCTGGGCTGCCTTGTCAAACCTCAGTGGGAGAAGATGCACTTAGTCCTGTGCGACCTGAGGTGCCAGGGTGGGTTGGTACTCCTTGGGGACCCTTCTCTAAGAAGAAGGAGAGGGTGGAGTGGGTGTGAGGGTGGTGACTGGAAGGAGAGTAGGGAGGAGGCTGGGATTAGGATGTAAAGTGATTAAATAAATATATAAAGTAAAGAACCCCCCAAAAACTTATATAAAAAGAGACTTGGTGTGGGCTCTTTTGGGGAGTGCTGGGCATGTTCTGGAGACAGTGGTTCTGATGCAAATCACAGTGGTTGTAATTTCCCCAAATGCTTACAAACACACTAAAAGCCACGTGGTAACATACTCTAAGTGGGCGAACAGTGTGACACATGAAGTAGATCCAGACAGCCCGTGAGTCAAAGCAGGCGAGGATAGAGTGACACTTTCATGACACATTAAGTAGAATGTCACGTGTAAATATCACACAGGGCTAGTAGAGGGGTTTCTTAGTGACTTTCCTGTCAGAGCACAAATATTACAGGAACATTCCATAATTCACCCAAACTCAGGTTTCCCAGATAAATAGTTGGCCAGCACATCTGTTAGCCACCAGTTCCTGTCCACTGAGCTCCCACTGAGTACCTTGAAACCAGACAGGGAAGCAATGACAGCATGTAATGCTGACTGAGTGTGATTGATGTCTATAGTTAATGCAGTATGAAAGCAAGTAGAAGGCGCCTACCTAGCCTTCCAGCCCCTTGTATTATAGGCAACAATGCAACATCATGAAAAAAAAAAAAAGTGTTTTTCCCAGGCAAAGTAGGACCTGTACTTATCATAAGAAAACAGAGGCTCAGTTATCACAAGTGAGAGTGGATGGACGGGTCCTAGGGCCCATGTGGAGACAACGAAAATATTAGGCTGCCATTTGCATCTAATTACATCAACTTGCACTCATATTATCTCTGGGACTGAACACCTAGTAAGCATCTGCTCTGTGTAGAGCCCAGAGTCCACACAATGAGACGCCAGCACATCTGGATGAGCCTGGAAGAAGATCGTAATCCAGCAGGAGAGAAGCCACGGTTCAGTGGGCCCTCACAGCTGGGAGGCTGAGATCTGGACCTAGGCTCTTACACACCTCTTGTTGTCTGTGCCACTGGGATTTAGTTTCTGAACTTCACTGAGCACTAATTCTCTCATTATTTATCAAGTGGAGCTAATGTTATCTATCTTGCTTATCCCAGCAGAATCAGTCTCATGGCCAAATGAGATAATGCATGAGGGTTCGTTTTATTAGAGGATGAAAATATGCAGGTGGAGGCATTTTCTTTGGATTCTGGTGGTAAATGGCTCTCAGGAAGGTGATAAGAGATGGGATCTGCAACGTGAACAATGGCTGAGTTACCACTGAAGGAGGAACAGGGCAGGCATGCTATTCTCACTACTTTTACTAGTGAGAAGGAAGGGAGCAAATCAGACTCCGCATTTCAGATCCTGAGTCTCAGAGCCATAACGGGATGAGCATAGACACCTCAGCTGTGACTGTGTGGAGCTCTGCCCCACCCTGAGTCCCACCCAAGGAACAATGTTTGGAGCAGGAGCTGTGGATGATTCAGTATTTCATTTTCATGAAAAAGCAGTTCAAGAAAGTAAGTGCAAACAACAGGATGCAATTCAGATGTCAGCAGTTGTGTGTCTCCCAGAATCCCAAAGGGAAATCAACTGCTGCCTCCACTGTAAAACACCTCCCACCATAGTGGGACCAAGACCGTTATGGAGGCTGAAAGGACAAAGGCATAGGAATGGCTCAATGGACCACAGCTGATACACTGGAGGCCAAGGTGGATATGCTTAACATACTGTGCCTGAGCCGGTTTAAGATCATAGAGTGGAGAACTAAATACATCAAAACGCTCTTGAAAAGTCACTTCACGAATGCTTTATCAATAAGACCAGTATGTTTGTTTGTTTTTGTTTATTGAAACAGAGTTGCCAGACTCCCAAGCTAGTCTCAGATTTCCTATGTAGCCAAGGATGACTCTGCGCTCCTGCCTCCTCCTCCTGAGTGCTGAAATGACAGGCTTGTATCTTGCTAAGGAAAGCAGGACCTTAGAACACACCCTAGATCCTGGGGTAGGAAGATGGCTGCGCAGGAAAGGCGTTTGCCACCGAACCTGGTGCCTGAGTTCTAGCGCCAGTAGAAGGAGGTAACCAGTTCCTCCGATCCATGCATGGAGTTTGCACACATGCGCATGCGCACGCACGCACACACACGCACACACACACACACGCACACACACACACACACATGCACACAAACTAAATGTACTAAAGTTTAACTACTCCCTGTCCTTCTAGAACACATCTTCAGCTTTACCCCCAGCAGGCCCCCAATTTCCCAACATGTCTTCTCTCTTTTCCCCTGGTGTTCTGAACAGCAGCCGGGCTCTTACCCTGATCACAGTAAAGCCTTCAGCCCACCTGGACACAGAGAAACTCCAACACAAAATTCACGCAACAGTCACTAATTTATGCAAAAGAAGCTGCAGTTGTTTCCTGTTGCTGCCCTGTGCCACAACTTACTGCAAGTTTATCCACTCAAAATTGCCAGCATGTCACTCTGCAGATCCGCATGGCCTACGTGCAGTGTGGGCTGGCTGGATTCCTCATTCAGAGTCTCTCAGGGCCCAAAGCAGGTGTCTGTCAGCCTGCAGGCAAATGTGGGGTCCAACAAGGAAACCACTCATTCAAATTGTTTTGAGAATTTTCTTCCATTTTCCTTCATAGGCCTGTGCTTAGCTTGCTTTGCCTGAAGTTTCCAGAACCTGGTTTCTTCCATTTACTTACAGTTTCTGCATCTTCAAGACCATGTCAGACCACCTCCTGCTTCGGAGGTAATGCTTCCTCCCAGGACATCTCTGCTTGCCTTTCCTGGTGTTACTTTTGAGGGCAGGTACGATAATTTTGTTCCCAAACAGATAATCCAACACACTCTCTTGCCATTTTAAAGTCAGCTGCACCGCTTTGGCCCTGTAGGGTAGCATATCAAATGCATAATTTTTGGTGCTAGGGTGCTGTGGGGTGGCATTTCTCGGTAATTCCAGTCCCACATCAATGGATCACCTGTGAACACGTCCACCTGGTGCCCGAGTCTGTGCCTGGGAGGGGCTCCATCCTTACCAGTCAGCTCTCAGCTGCACCACCCTTCCTTCTTCAGTGAGCATTCATTTTCTTTCAGTGTGATTCCAGATTCCCAAGACTCTACCACAGGCCCCATGAAATGCTTGGAAGGCAGTTTGCCTTTGATTTAAAGGAAATAAGGTGCGTTCACAATTTTCTCATTTCTATGAGCAAATGCTTGACAAAAGCAACTTCTGGAGGAAGAATTTACTCAGGGTAAGGGTATTGTGGAGTGAGTCATGGTGAGGAGGCATGGTGGTCAGAGTGGGTTAGCTCCAGGCCAAGAGAGTTTATGATGTGGCTAACTCGTATCTCAGAAAACATGGAGACTCACATCAGGCATAGAGCCGCGCTTCACCTCCTCACATTTCACAACCTCCTCATACAACTGGGGATCAAGTGTGCAACACACAGACTTGTGGGGATTTCCATATCCAAATCCTAACTGAAGAGAGAGTTGCCTGCATTCATTGGCAAGTCACCTGCAGGTAGATATGCCCCTCAAATCCAGGGGAAGAGTGGAGTACTCAGGAGTGTACCCTGCTTAAATTCTCACTCCAGTCTCCCTAATCCAGGTCCTTCACTCAAAAGGACTTTCCTGGACGAGCAGCCCTGTCCTTCTGGCCACTTCTCTAGTCCCCTGTTATCTGGCTCTCCCACAGCCTCCTTCACTCTGCCTGCCTCTCTTGCAGCTAGCCCACCTACTCCTGTTCATCTGAACCTTGTTTTGTGGACTCCTTCTTCTCTGGAGCTCTATTTCCACCCTCACTGTACAACTCCAACCATTCCCACCATGCTGGCCATGACCCATGAGGCACCATTTTAATTTCACATTGTTACTGTTCTGCCTGTGGCTTCCTGGTATCGGCCACTTTCCACTGTATCTGTACGTTCAAGCTTGTGACTACAGTAGGCTGCTGGCTCTCCTCAGGCTCCATCCTTTCTCTAATCCCGTCCTTTGGCTGCTACTCGCCCGTGCTCACAGTCTGTTGTGACTGCTTGTGTACACAGTTCCTGGGCTTTTCTCCAAGCATCACTTCCACACCTGCTTACGGACTGCCGCCCGCCGCTGGGTGCTCTTCTCTTTAAAAGTTCAAGCTCGACACATCAAAATCTGACAGGATCTCCACATCCTTCACACATTTTTCCCTGCTCTTCTTCCAGGCACCAAAGGGGATTTTCAACTTTAAGGGCACCAGCACATTGTGAAGACAAAGCATAAAAATTCTACTCTCAAAAGAAGTTTGAAACACTACCCAAAGCTGCACTGTAGGCTGACCCGGAGCACAGGAAACAGCAAGGCTGAGCATTTGTCCGAACACCTAAAATGTATCATCACAGTCTTTTCTCCACCATTAAAATGACAGTGTGTACATCTAGTTGCTGTAGTGTTTTTATGATTATTTATGCTATATTCCTATAATGTACCTACCTATTGCGTTAAATCCGAATGACGGTTCAAGTATTTATATTTAATATTAAAACACTAAAACATTAGGAAATCCTGAACTGTCAAAGGAAAATAAAATAGTTCAGAGAAATGATTTAATAAAGGCATCCCAACAACAAAAAAATCACGTGGAAGCAAATGTTGACAAAGGGGAAAATAGGCTTAGCCGGCTTTGGGCCCCATACTGATACCAGGACAATATTCACCTCTTTTGCAGAGCTCCTGAAGTTTCTGCCACAATGAATGACCCAGAATATAGGTCATCTGTTGTTCACCCCTGAGGACACCCATAAGCAGAAAACCATGGAGAAAAGCGCCCCTTTCCTCAGAACTGGAGCCACTCCTGATGCATAGAAAGCTTTGTGAGTGGTGCACCGAGGGGGCTGTGAAGTGGCCCATGGATGTCAGCACCTTCGAAGTGTGGCAGAGGCTGAGAGCTCAGCCAGTGTGTGTCCAAAGGGAAGCAGGTGGAGGCTCTGCTTTTCCACTTCAGGAGAGGACTGAGCTGAGAAGAGCCAGTGATGCTCATGCTCGCCTAAGACGTTCCCAGGTTCCTCATTCTTACTATGTGTTCCTGAAAAGATGTCCAGCAGCAAGCACCCGAATGGCTGCCGTGGGGCTGTGTTCTCTGTTGGCTACAGAGCAGAGGCAGGCACATCAACTCTCAAGAGCTCACTGAAGCCTAAAGTGTCTGTGTTTAGAAAACAAATTTAAAAAAAGAAGACAAAAGAAGAAAAGAAGGGAAAAGAAAGAAAGAAAAACCAACAACAACAAATGCCACTTGCTCAAATAATTTACTGATTCAGACATGAAAGAATGGACCTTTAAGTGAGACACAGCATGGGTTAGGAAGTGCAAATTCCAGCACCCAGGAAAAAGAGTCATGAAAACTGGGAGTTGACAGTCATCCCGGGTCTCCTAGCAAGTGCGAAGCCAGTCCGGACTACAAAAGGTTTGTCCCTCCCAAAACTTTAAAAACAGTAACAGTAATAATGGCCTTAACAGAAACCAACATTAAGTTTCAGCCCATGGTCAGACACTCAGCTGGCCAGAGCCAGGGAGAAGGACAGGGAAAAAGAGAGAGAGTTAGAGTAATGCTGTTCTGGGATTTCGATCATCCCAGGCAGGCCACCTCCACGGCTAAGGCATAAAAAAAGATTGGTGCTACCTGCAGTAGCACCAGTAGTGGTGGCTCCCACCATTCTGAGGAGGGGGTAATCTTTCCACTGTCCAAACCAGCAAGATTCTTCTCTCATCAAACATAACAAGGACCCAACTACTGACTTCACACAAATCGTAAAAGGAATTCAGGAGAGTGATCTCTGCATAGAAATTTTGAAGATACATGTAAATCATGGCCCATTTTTAAACCCAAGCTGGTACTTTATCAGCACTGTTCTTTGAATGGATGCTCACAAAATGAAAAATCTGGGTCCTTCCAGTGCAATCATACTAAGTTCCAGTATGCCTGGGTTCAAATCCGTATGGAGCAATAACAGGATGGGGCTGGCATTTCCTCTCAAGGATGGTCTCTCTCTGCTGGCTGCAAACAGGGTCTACACCAGTTATTTCCACAGTAGTGCCCTTTGGAATGTGCAATGAAATGAGGAGAGAGGTGGAGTGGCAAAGTAGTGCTGAGTTGGGCTGAAGCCAAGTCATCCCATAATTTCAGTAGGCTCTGCAGGAGAGGGCTGGCAAGAATGCTGTTACAGTAAAGAAAGACCACAGGCACTGGTGATACACCGACAGAAAGAGAATGGTGCAATAACTTGTACAATTAAAAGTTGCCTTGGCTGTGGAAGTGGGCGTAGCTGGTGTCTGTCTGCCTGTCATTCCACCTACTGATCCAACATGTCTCTGGTGTTCTGTAATCTTCCAGTAGACACAGCCACCTAGAACGCAGCCTACAGCTCAAAGGCAGTGATCCATAGCGCCAAGGAAGGACCGTGAGCGCTTCCTCTGGTAGGTGTACTTACAGTACTAGGGATTCAATAGGAAGAGCCAAATGAACTGAAGCCACGGGAACCAGAAGGGTACAACAAAACAAAAGAAGACAGAAGAGCCAGACAGAATGCTCCAGCTAGGCCTTCTTACTGGTTCCCTAGCAGAGCAGCCTTGAACCATTTCAATCACCCTGCTATAAAGTACCGTGGTTCTGACAATCTCAGTAGCTGCTGGTTACTGGGACCTTTCTGGACTCTGGGGTGTGGCCCATAGGGACCATCTGCCATCTTTCCTAATATCGTCTCTCACATGCTCTCCAACCCCAAGGTGCCCCACAGCCAATCTTCCCTATATGTGACCTGCACCAAGACAGAGCAGAAAGTTGGGAAATAAAATAGTGATGATGACAATAAGACACGCTTAAGCGCTGTGGACGCAGTGCGGTGTGGACTCGGTGTTTAAAGTCCGGCCACAGCAAGCTTTGAAGAGGGGATGCGGGCGCCTGCTCAGAGCACCGCATCCCTGAAAGCCACACTGCTCTCTCCACCAGCAGACATGGAAAGCAGCATGGAAGGAGGCAGCATGGAAGGGGCTGCTTCCTCACAAACCCTCCAGTGTTAGTGAGCACAGTTTGTGGTGAGGTCAGGACAGTTCTACAGTCATTCTGAATGTTGCATTTTAAAAGGTCTGGCACCGTGTTAGTTGATTTGTTCTGGGCAATGCTGGGACTTCTAGACAGCACCTTACCCATCTAGGCTGATGCTCTAACACTGAACCGGATATTTTTGAATACTAAATTTTTACAATAGAATTTACATGTGTTCATTACATACAAGTAGGCATTTCAGGTTCCCAAACTCCTTTGTGTTCTTTAGTGGATACAAATTTACCTTAATAAGCATCAGTGTTTTCATGCTGGTTCTGACAAGAACCTGGTTCTTGGTTTGGAAAGCCCAATGCTTGAGTGTCAGCACACAAGCAGAGACACTGCTCCCTCCCTCATCCCATGCTCCATCCGCAGGGGAGGCTGATCTGCAACAGAGCTGCGGTGCCTAGTTCAATCAAGATTCACAGTATTGACAGGTGCCTTCAGCAAAGCTCAAAATTTCCAATTATTGGTTCAATAGCTGCTCTCAGAACCTCCTGTACAGCTGAAGTGTCCGGGGTCCGTGTGGGGTGAGGCCTGTGTTACACTGTGGAGGACTTTGGCGCTCAGGGGACGCACATGGAGACGAGGTGGGTTTGAGAACATGAGTGCTAATGGTACAGACTCAAGCATGCTCCCATATCTCTGTACTCCTGAGGTGACAGACAGGCTCTGTGCCCACAACAAGTGCCAAGATACCTTCTGAAAAACAGGCTGGCTGGTACCAAGAAGAGTACAACAATATTATTTCAGTAAGTGCATGATTGAAAATGCTTAGAAGCAGTGGCATGTACAGTAATGGAGGCAGGAGGATTTGGGTCTAGTGACACCCATAACCAAAAGGTATGTAGAAAGGGGAGAAGAAAGCATAAACAGGGAACTGAGAAAACTGTTGATTGGAAGCTAGGGAGAGCTGGCTGGATCTCATTTTCCCAGACACCGAATGTGGCCTCTGAGCACTCGCCTACACATCGAGACAAAAAGCTGTAGGCGCTGGGTGTCCTTGCCCATCATAAAAAGCGTGCGACATCCCGTCAATACCTAATTGCATTAGTTATTCTGCCTGGGTTCCAGGGAAACTGATGGAGAGGACCCTCTGTATTGATCAACCCTCTGAAATCCCACATCCATTGTTTACTGAGCTGGTCAATTATCATTGAGTTTTTCATTTTGAGTTGAAATGGAAAATTAACAAAAATCAAGAAAATTTAAAACCTATTACTAATGAACTAAAGAGGACTGGAGCTTTTACATCAGAAACTTACTTCACAATATTTGCTGCTTTTCTACCTAGACTCTTTACGGAAATGAATCACACTATTACTGTCTCAGTTTGTCTGAATCATGTCCCTTTTCCTTTTCCTATCGAGTAAAACAGAATAAGGAGCAATATTAACTTTCTTGTTATAATTGCCAGAATACTGAAAGCTACTGCAAAATGTCCATGATAAATTTTGTCTGTCAAAGTGAATAAGCTGATGTTAAAAGTACCTATTGACAAAAATCGCTTATGACTCATAATTTTTCAAGGAGTAGTAAACATTTTTAAATGAAACTTATTTACTGGTCTCAAATAGGAAAATGGAAAATTCATAAAACAGATGATTTTCCAGACAGGCTACAGCACACAGTGACACACCCCCCCCATAGGACATAAACAATGGAACGGTAGGGACCTTTAAAATAAGCAAAGCCCAGAAAGGCCAAGGTGGAAGAGGAGGTGAGGACAAGGCAGGCTGCTAGAACAAGGAGACATCTGAGAGGAGCCTGGGCTTTAGCAGTTGCATGGACCACTAGCACAAGGAGCACCATGCCGGCTGAGAGTGATAAAGCTAGCTCTGCAGAAAAGGGAGGATTCTTTTTGGTAGTCCAGCAGCTAACTTAGAGGAGCATCTTCAGCAGCTGCCAGCTCTGGGCACCACACCTACTTTGGTGATGACCCCCTGAAGAATGTAATCTGGAGAACAAACCCCAGCATTTGTAGTTGGCAGAAAAGTTGCTTTTAAGATCTGCGACTAGCAGGAAGTAACAGGGAGGCTGGGTGATGGGGAAGAAGCGCAGATGGATGTGAGCGGTAAAGCACCCGTGCTGACTGGAGTAGACGGGAGAGATTGCTCTGCCCCAGGAAACCACTCTCTGTCAAGGGCAGGACACTCTTTAATTTTGCTCCATATTATTTGTAGAGTGCAGGCTGCACAAGACAGGACTCAGGGATGGATTCCTGCCCTAGGATCTCTTTAGCTCCCAGGAAGCAGCATAGAAACGTGGGTGCTTCATCTCAGAGCCCTTTTATTTCATCATTCCTTAATTTTTCTAATTAAAAGTAACGTGTGTGTTGTTTTATTTTTATTTTTTTAATAATTGCCTACTGTGGCCAAAAAGAGTCAACAAAAAAGGAGCAATCTTAATTGCTTTAAAGGGGTCCAATCAGATTGTAATTTGCCTTATAAACCACGTCACTAGGCCTGAGATTTACAGCAAGTCTAGATCTTTAAATATACTGTATATCACCTTCCTGATGGTCATGCAATTAAGGAACTGGACATGAGGAACAATGCAACACCAAAAAAATCACCCTCCAAAGGGAGCTTGGAATGTCAAGGAAGAAGGAAATCACTCAGAAGTCGGGGGCAGCATGATTTTCACACTAAGTACCCTGTAGGATTCAGTCCCCACACCCACGTCTGTGCAGCATCCTCACACTGGTCAACACAGGTGGGAGGAGGCGAGGAAAAATGAAACTGAATGCCAAAGATTTAATCAGGCAACAGCAAAGACTGCGTGTAGACTCAATAAAAGCTTGGTTGGATTACTTTCTAGATAAGAGATCTTTTTTAGAGTCTTTAAAAAGATCATCATTATGGTTATTTATTTTGTGTGTGCACCATGTATCACAATGCCCGTGTAGAGGGCAGGGGACAGTCTTTGGAGTTGGTTCTCTACTTCCACATTGAGGGTTCCAGGAATTGAACTCGGGTCCTCAAGTATGGTCCTCAAGCCTCTTCACCCTCTGAGCCATCTCACCAGTCCTTAGATAAGTGATCCTTACTGGAGAATGTTGGCTACACAGATGGAAGAGGCAACCCGATCAGAATTCTGCTTGTTAATCTCTACTCCCCCCGCCCCGGTATTTTGGTACATTGAGGTATTGGCTTTACAGGCTAACACTTTAGAATTTAACCTGATTCCATCACGTTATATTTGAAGAAATAATGAGACTACAGTATGGCTTGTCAAACATGTCTGCCTTTGTGCCGGGCTCATTCGAGGACATCACCATGAAATTTTAGGCCAAACTATTCAGAAAGAAAATTGGCAGCCAAATGTTCATCTCACTCCTGTACTCCCAGAATTGAGAGACTGGGGAAGGGGAATTTCTATTGCTCCAGGCCAACCTGGACTGTGCAGCGACTTAAACCCTACCACAGGCTGGAGAGTGAGACCCTGCGCCAACAAACAGAACAGCCACCAACCAGCAGAAAGAAATTTTAGCTATTTTCATCTTCAATACACTATTGATTTGGTAGGTTTAACACAGATCAAACTCATAATCTAAGCATTATTTCTACGATGATTTGAATATTATTCCTCTAAGTCGTCAGCTTCATGCATCCAAGGGACTGTTTTTGCTTTTAATTTTACCCTTAACTTCTTACACAAAGAGCTGAAAAGAACAGATGCGTAAGACAAGCTCAGTGAACACATGAGTAAAATTAACTTCCCCGGGATTTCTCCAAATATTCCATGTCTCTGGCTACCATTCTTACTCTTATTTATATCACCACTGTACCATACATATGATGCACAAACATTGTATATAATATGTGATGTGTGTAATGTTTGTACACGGTTTTGTGTGGAAATATGTATAAATAATACACACAGCTATAAACTCCAAAACTAACCTGCTATTTAATCATGGACCAATGAGTTCTCATAGCTCTAATCATGCATGTGGATTCACGTGTATGGTATGAGTTTTGTATATAGTACAGTAAGTGTAATACTCTCAATATATACATATGATCACTTGCCTTTTTTTTTCCTTTGCATAAAAACTAAAAAATGCCCACATGCCAATCAAAGATGGGGAAGCAGAGAGCATCAGAAACATTAACAAGAGGACTCAAAGCAATGTTTTCTTTCATAAAAACACCCAGTACAGAAGCATCCTGAAGAGGTGTAGAAATCCTGAAGACTCATGACAGTGCCCAGCCCTGGACACCCCTAGTCAATTGAACAGCTTACAACATCAGTAATTTCTCCTTTTATTCCCTCCCCTTCTCTTTCTTCCCTCCCCTCTGTTTGTTTCCCCTTCCTTTCCTTTGCCTTCCCTTTCCTTCTATCCCATTCTGTCCCAGTCTTTAATGACAGTATCTCAAGTAACTTGGTCTCAAATTCGCTGTGCAGCCTAGGATATCTGACCTTCAATTCCTGGTCCCCCGTCTCCCTGCTCCAAAGTGCTGGGTTTCAAGTGTGTTTGTGATAGCTTCAGTGTAGGCCAGGCTTCAGTCAGGCTCCAGGGGGTTGAAAAAAAAAGCTTACAAAATCCATGCTGGCTTCCACCTTTGCTCAGATTCCTGTGCACACTTGTATGAATGCTGTGTGGTCCAAAGGAGCTGCATCTCTGTAAGGCAGACCTAGGAAATTCACCCTAAGTGACCACAGTTTCACCTGTTCTCCATTAAATTCCAGGAAACAGGTCTATGACTTGGATTTTTTTTTCTCCTGTTTGATGCTCTGTTGTTAGTTCTGAGTCTCTAAGCCACAGCTTTGTATGTTCTCTGCAACTGTTTTACAGCTGAACTCAATCCATGGCTCTAAAAGTACTTTAAAAAAAGAAAAAGCAAACGCTGAACCAAATCACTTAAAATTTTTCTTCAGATGGTCTTTTTTACTGTGGATCATTGTCATGAAAAACATTGACATATTCTACAGAACCACAACTTATTGTGAGTTTTGAAAACTTTATTTCCTTGCAATTATATCTGATAAAATGGTGGTACCCAACAGTGCTTTTCTTTTTCTTTTTTTTAATTTTAACCAAATTTATTTAAGTATTTAGGTTAGAGCTCACATTTTTTACAAGTCTAAATTGGACTTATCTCTTTAGTGCATTTGTGTCACTATCTTCAGATCAACATTTTTTGCTTTGTCTCCTCTCATTTTTTCTCAAAATGTTTCTTTTATTTTTTTTAATTTTTATTAATTACAGTTCATTCATTTGGTATCCCAGCTGCAGCCTCCTCCTCCATCCCCTCCCAATTCCACCCTCCCTCCCTCTTCTTCTCCTATGCCCCTTCCCCAGTCTAATGATAGGGGAGGTCCTCTTCCCCTTCCATCTGACCCTAGACTATCAGGTCTCATCATGACTGGCTTCTTTGTCTTCCTCTGTGGACTGGTAAGGCTGCTCTTTCCCCTCAAGGGGAGGTGATCAAAGAGCCAGCCACTTAGTTCATATCAGAGACAGTCCCTGTTCCTATTATTGGGGAACCCACTTGGACACCATGCTGCCATGCTCTACATCTGTGCAGGGGTTCTAAGTTATCTCCATGCCTGGTCCTTGTTTGGAGTATCAGTCTCAGAAAAGACCCCTGTGCCCAGAGTTTTTGGTTCTGTTGCTCTCCTTGTAGAGCTCCTGTCCCCGCCAGGTCTTTCTATCTCCCCCTTCTTTCATAAGATTCCCTGCACTCTGCCCAGAGTTTGGCTATGAATCTCAGCATAGGCTTTGATGCCCTGCTGGGTGGTGTCTTTCAGAGGCTCTCCGTGATAGGCTCCTCTCCAACACTGCTTTTCAATGCAACATCAAGCCCAGGACTGAGAATCCTTTAAGGAGAGGTCACTGCCTGGATGACAGATATGTTCTAAGAGACAGAACTGGGAGGGTAATCTTTGCCCACACTTCAGGTGGCACCAGACCAGCCGTAGCTCGACACATTTGTTTCTATGTTTTTTCAGTCCCCAGCAGGTGTGCTCGGGTAAAGACAGGGCAGGAAAAGAGTAGGCACCTGTTGAGGTGGAGACCCCGGGAGCTGCCACCGCCTCCCCTCCTTACACCTGAGCAGGTCGCAGGTCCATGTCCTGAGACCAAAGGTCCTTCACCTCTGCTGTCAGGAGGCCTAGGCCACTTGCCTTCTGCCTCATTATCTTCTGAGAAAAAAAAAAAAATCCGGGCACTTAGATTTTTGCTATTGACACTAAGCAACGTTGGGATTTCAAATAAATGCCAGGGCATCAATTTAAAATTGAAGCTTGGAAGTGAATTCTCAGAGTCAAAATATCTTAGATTAACACTGGGGAGGAGAGTGCAGCTTGGAGACCATTCTCACACTTGTGTCTGTAGCATGCCTGGCAGTCATTAGAGCAAATATCAGGTGCATGTATTTCACTAAGGAAAGAGCATTTAGCCCACCCACCCCCAACACACCTATAATCCTTTTATTTGAAGAAGGCGCGTCCTTAGACTTTTATGAACCTGAATTATATTTTCCTATCCCACCTCCACCCCGGGACTGTTTTTCAAACAATATTCTGCAAAGCACCAAGACGCAGGTTGGAGCTATCAAAACCAAGGCTGCAGGAACTCGCGACGCTCAGAACGGCTAGAAGAGCACGAAGCCAAATTATAAAGAAAGTGTGTTTCCTCCCCTTGCCCCCTCCCCACTCCCGCGCCCAGCAGGGCTATCTGGAACATCATGTGACCTCCTGAATATAGTACGATCGTAATTTCCGTGGATTTTTGTAAATGGAGATTCATGCCTACATCGTTAACTAGCGACAGGGATCCGAAAGTGGATCACACTTAAAGCCGTGCTCTGTAGTGGGCCACGGGGTCCGCGGCTGCAATTCTGAAACGCACTTGGACACCTGGCCCGAAGCCCAGCAAAGCCCACTGCACAGTTCGGAGCAATGCTGCCACCTCGTGGCGGAATCCTACCCGGAGGCTCGGCTGCTCTCCAGGAAGAGCGGATTTCTCACCGAGCGTTCGGAGGCGGAGATGGCACGCTGCCGCCCGCCGCAGCCTGCGAGCACAGCCCGGTACTCAGCAAGCACAGCGCATCCTGGGGATGCAGACTGAGCGCCGAGCTGGCGCAGGAGCATCGCCTCCCCGCAGGCCCGGCTCTGAGAGCCGGGACCACGCCACTGTTGTCGCGACCGAGCACACTGGGCCGAAAATCTCCAACACACGGTTGTTGCTAAAATGGCATTGAAATAGATTTTTAGGAAAATTCAACATTCAGAGCCCGAGCCCTGGCCGCTTCAGGCAGAAGCCGGTGTCGAAGCTGTGAGTGAAGATAACAATAGCAACCGCATCCTTAATTAGCACTGGAGGCGGCTACCGAGCGATGCAGGCGCTCGGGAACCTCCTCCGGCTTTCTCTGCCACGCACTGCCGCGAGCGAGCGAGAATTCCAGAAGCAGGAGCCGAGGAGCGGGCCTTTCTGCCGCCGAAGCCGCTGCGCTTCAGAGCTCCGCACCAACATCCTCACAGCCCGGAGCAAACCCGAGAGCCCTTCTAACTCACTAGTGTGCTTGGTAGACTCGCAAAGGAAATGCAACTTACACTGACCGTTTTAAATATCAAAACGAATTTTAGAACTGATTTTATTATACTAAGTTGAATTTATCTCAGTATAGAACTTTGAAAAATTTTCGGGTAAAGACCTTATTCATTGAATATTTAACATAAACAAGATGTTTTTTAAATTTATCCAAGGGCTAAAAATATATTAATCATCTAGGACATGACTTTTTTAAGAAATTAATGATTATGGTATATATTTACTTATGAATAAACTGCTACTAGAAAAAAAAACATGTTGTATGTACACTTGTTAATCTACATTTTAATTTATTGTAGCTACTTATGAAAATTAGAAATGCAATCATAGATGATACTAACGCAATATTATAAACATTATGTGTAACCAATTTTCCTCAAGCTAAATGTTTAATTTTCTACTAAAAATACTGTTCGTAAGACATTAAACTAGTGACAGTTCAAAACATTTTATCTTATGCTCACGTAGATGTGTAGCAATAGCTTTGAAACTATTCTTAAAATTTACAAAATACCAATAATTCATTTGACCATGGGTTCACACGACTAAGGGTCCTGCTCATTTTAACCTAAGTGTGCTGGAGCTTTTTCATTCAGGGGTGTGTTTAACTTTGCTGTGGGCTATTGGCTATCATAATCGCTGGAGAGAAAGCGCCCTGGTCCTCACAGGTTGCATTATCAGCCAGGATGAGCAACACAGTATGGCTTTTCTGCAACAGAACGGGGCTGCAAGCACTGTAAAGCAAAAGCTCCCGGCCTCCGAGGTGCTAGGCCCTTCGTCCTCCGACCCTTCTCCTGCGGTCGGAGCTGCCCATGAGATTTTAATTTGGGGGCTTTCTTGTGGTTGGTGGTGGTGTGTGTCTGTGTGTGTTGAGAGAGAGAGAGAGAGAGAGAGAGAGAGAGAGAGAGAGGTTAGCAAGGCAAAACGCTGACAGGTAAATGAACCTGTGATGGACCCTGAGGGAACTCTGGAAGCTCGAGGGGTCGTCACAGGACTTCAGGACGACTCTCAGACCCGGCAGGTAGGATGAGGAAGCTTTCTAAAAGGAGTCTTTGTCAGTCTCTAATGACAGCTGTGCCACCGTGGAAAGTGCTCTTCCATCCAGGAACCCCTCACAGAACCGTTTCCAGAGACTCTAGGGATGCTGGTGATGGAAGAGGGGGGGAATTTCAGTATCCAGTTTCCAGGCGTCTTGAAACACCTGGCACCTTCAGCTTAAGGGACAGAAGCACATCGGCTCTTGAGAGGCAATTTCCTGACATTGCTGGCAGAGGTGTGAGAATGGCAGAACAGGGAGGGCCAGGGGACCCCAGCTGACACAGTGTGCCTCGAACACATAGCCAACAGCCTTTAACAAATTAACATAACAGCAGCAGCCCCACCTGGATTCAGAAGGAGAGTTTGGAATGACTATGAATTAGCAACTATAATGTTCCATAGAATTTTCAGGCTTTAAAAAGTAATTAATGTTGATAAATGTAGGCATGCCCATGGGTTTGTTTATTCATGCGTTGTAGCTATTTGCATAATTATGCCTGTATGACCTTGGCCCTTTTAATTAGTTAATATTTAATTTTAAAATATATACTCAAAAATGCTATGGTGAAAATTTGTGAGGGTTACATCACAGCAAGCAAACACTTTCAGAGCAGTGTCGCCCTCTGCTCAGGATGTGGTTAGTGAAGGAACCAGAGTGACTATTTTCATAGCATTCACAAAGTGAAACTCTAAAAATATTCATCAGTTTAAATGCCACAATTTCTAACACTGTCCACCACAAACAATTTGTAGAGCCCTTCTCTGTGCTGTATTGTGAATAATTTATTCAACAGTGAGGCAGGAATTTTAATTGATAGCATTTAGTGAGCCTTCTAAATTTGTGAAACTTCAACATGCTTCAGCTTCAAAGAAATGCCAATGTCTATTTTTACACTCCTGCCTCTACTCAACAGGAAGCCAAATGCCTCACCCTGCAGCTGCTGAAGCTGCCGATGCCGAGACCTGCTATTGTCCCACCTCCAGCATGCTGGGAGCGCTGCCCGGTGCCGTCTCTAGACTGGTGTAGATTCTACTTGGTATCCCTGCAGTGGAGGAGGAGGCGTCATTTTAACAGCAGGATACACTGTCAGGCTCTTCCAGAGGGCAGTTCCCCCAGGCCTGAACAGAGGTCACGGTAAAAACTGTTTTGTGGATTCCTGTACATGTTCACAGAAGCTGGAAATTTAGTAAAATAAATAAATAAATAAATAAATAATTTAAAAAAATCATCAAAAATTGTGTGTAGCCTCTAGTCTATGGAGCCTCATGCTTGAGGGATGCTCTGTGGGTGGGCATCATGACCCTTGAAAAACTCTCAGTCAAGGAAAGATGTGTCCTCCGGTTTTGGCTTTTATTCTATATCATACATTGTACATAAATTTTATTTTATATTATATATTGTGTACAAATCTTTAGTAGGAATTACAACATTTTCATGTACAACTTAATCCGATAAAAAATATATCATTAGTGGAAAATTTGGGGGAAGTTAACAGATTCCTACTATCCATAATTTGGAGGAATTCTTTCTTCCCTTTGACCTTAAACACATGGTTAGGGAATAAGCCACCAGGGACATGTGAGCACCAAGGTTTGCACAGCTGAATAAAGTGCCGCCTTCCTGAAGTACCACGATGCAACCAGCAGAGCAACTCTGCTAGGAAGACCCTCCGACTGGCTTGTGCATGTCTCCTCAGTCAAGCGGCTTCTCTTTGGAAGGGGGTGTTCTAAGCCCTTCACCTCCATCCTTTGCTGACCTTCCAGCTTGCCGATGATGTGAAATGATGAAGAGGCAGCTATAACACCTCTTTCTTCAGAGTACAACTGAGAGGCCGAACTAGACATCTCAGCCATTTTGGACTACGATCCTTCCAGGTTAATTGGGTGTTTGTGTAAATTCTCACCAAATACACACACCCCCTCCTGTGGTCCTCCGCTTTGCTCAGCAGTTCCCAGGTCCACCTTCCTCTGCTCCTGGTGACTTACTTCACCATCCAGGCAGGAAAGCAGATTCAGGGTCTGTCTACCTGCTCCATCACGATTTCAGGCTGAGAACAGCTCATGGTTGGTGAGAGTCGTGATCAGGTCAGACCTGCTCTCACTCTGAATACCCAGAATGTAGGGAGGTTTTAGGACTGGCCCCACACCTTCCCTCTTTTCCCAGACGTGCTGGGAGTGCCAATACCTGGGCTGGCCCTTTCCTTCCTTTCTTTTGGTTTCGCCACACCGGGCTCTGAGGAGACGCTGTAAGTGACACCATGCTTTCTGGGCCCATCCCAAGTCACAATTCAGAATCCATTGAGGCTGGTGGTCAGACTGGACACTGGATAGAGAGACCCTGAGACCCTCATCTTGTCTGGCTGACATGAAGGGACCTAAGGGGATACACCATCCTACTGGGCTCCAACAAAACCCCTTTAATTCACTTCTTATGGATGGGCTGTTTTGACTGTGAGCTCAAATTACCTAATAGAGCAACTTCTCCAGCCCATTGGCCTTGTTATAGCTACATTTGAGTTTCTGAGGTAAAGGCTATACAAGCGCTCTGTCAGCCCAAAGGCACCTGCTGCACATCATAGAGTCTTCACCAAGCACATGCTGCAGCCCACTACTCAGGTGATGTCCTGGACAAAGCTGAAGACTCGGCCACTCGGCTTCTGCCCTGTTTTCTGATTCATTGCCGAGACAAACCATCCACTCCTCTTCCTGGACGTGAGCCACACTGTGCCAAGCAACCCGCTGCTCCTATCACCATGCACTTCACTCCTTCCATTTGCCTCTAAGAAGCAAGCCCAGCTTTCCAGAGCTAAGCGTGCTACATAGCAGGTCTTCACTACACGGAGATGAGTGAGACACCTCCTCCGCCCAGCTCTCGGAGGCACAGTGCCATGGGACACTGCAGTAATGAGCACTTGCATTCCCCAGGGAATAAGTTTGCAAACACCCTAGTACAGCATGTCCTCATGTTCTATTTGGTGTCAGAATCTCTTTCCATCCATAGCTCTTCTTGTCTCATTTGATACTCACTGTCCAGCTCTGTATCTTCAAGTCTGTAAGGAAAGTACCAGAAATATTTCCCGCCCAGTTGTTTCTTACGACTGGCTAATCTTGCTCCTTCTTTTACCACATTGTTCTGTTAGACAAATCAGAGCTTAGGTCAAGAATTTCGGTTTACCCACCAGCCAGGATCCGTTGAGTTCTCTCTATCTAGACTGGCCTTTCTGCTCTTCTAAAATTCCCTCCTGAAGATCCCCAGAAACTACAAGGTCAGCTGAACATTCCTGTTCCCAGTCCCTCCACTGATCAGCATCAGCCCCTGTCCTATATTGACCCTTTTTGTACCTTGCTGTCTTGGTCAGAGTTTCTATTGCTCTGATAATGCACTTTGATGAAAATCAACTTGTGGAGGAGAGGGTTTATTTAAGCTTACAACTCTAGAGTCACACTCCCATCACTGATGGAAGTCAGAATAGGAACCAGGCAGAAACCTGGAGGCAGGAACTGAGGCTAAGAGCATGAGGATCGCTGTTGACTGGCTTGCTCAGCATGCCTTCTTATCCACCCCAGGACTACCTGCCTACGTGTGGCACTGTTGACAGTGCTCTGGGTTCCCCCCATCAGTCTTAATCAAGACAATGTTCCACAGACTTGGCTACACACAATCTGATGCAGGTATTTTCTCAGTTGTACGCAGATAACTCTAGCTTGTGTCAAGTTGACAAAAGACAAAAACCAAACCAAGTAAACAAACAAAAAACCAGGACCCTTGGGGTCTACTGAACTGTCTGCTCTTGCATTCTTTGTCTTTCAGTCTCCAACCAGTGGCATTCTTCACAGTGTGCTTATGGAGCATCCTCCCTCTTTTCGGGTCAATTATTCACAGCGAAGCTTTAAACCAGCCCCCTTGTGAAGGAGAAGCAACTGAGGCTCCAGCTGCAACCGCTGACCACTTCAGGGACTGCTTCCTCAGAAGTGAAGCAGCATCTCCTCTGCAGCACAGCTACTAGGTGACTTGGTGATTGGATCTGGGGTCTCCGCTCATCTTCCCTTCCCCTCTGTTTCTCTCCTTTCCCTTCCACTGTCTGCTCAGCACCACTTACCATCTCTTTCTGGGCACCCCAGGTCCCTTTTCCAGCATCACTCCTTCACTAAGGCTTTTAGTGCCCTGCCCCTATCACCACTTGGAAACCTTCATTGGTGTCCATTTCTCTCCAGTGCTCTCCCTTCTCTGTCTTCAAGCAAATTGTTTCTTCATAATGTTTTCCCCAGCACCATTTCCTTTCCATGGAAATATAACCAACCCCACACAGTTTTTCATAATCCCTCCCTCTGTTATGGGATCAACAACTTCAACTCTGCATTGTGGAAATTCATCTACTTTTGTTTCAAGGTATGGCCAGGCAAGAATCTGTCCCACAAACCTGTAGTACTTAGAATGAAAGTTGTAGCCTCTTAGGTCAGAATTCTGTGTGTGCATCTCGGGCTTCTTTCATGGCTTCCTGTTAACAAACCGACTTACCCTTCTCCAGCATGCACATTGGTCATTTGGTGATCTCTGTCCCTTTGCTTAGTAAATTTGTCCCTATGTGTGGAGGAACAAAGTCAAATGACCAGCTCATTCCAACACGAGCAACAGCTTGTCTTCTGACTTCCTGCCTGTTCCCTCTTGTGCATTATTGCTGTTCTTTGCCTAAACATTCTATCTTAAATAAAAGATGTCATTATATCAACTAAGGAGATCCGACCTGATTTGAGTTATGACGGTGATTACACTCTATCTGAACAGAGTTGAGCACAGAAACAGCCAATGGGAAAAAGGCTGAAGTCATGTTGCTGTCACCAGGGAGATGACAGGGCATAGATGTGCTTATCAAAGTGGAACCTTGGCCATTTCTTGGAACTGAGACCTTATCTAGCTTCCTTTATTCTACATCATGTGACCTAGATCCACAGTGCTTACTTGTTGAGTGAATGAATAGTACAGATAACTGTGGGCCAAATCCAAAGAAATAGGATCTTAGCAGGATTATTAATATGGATGCCTCTTTCCAAATGATGCCCTTAAGAAGAATGCTAGGAAGAAACACACACACACACACACACACACACACACCAAGTATAATATGCATACCTTGAACAGACTCTTATCATATTATTGAATACTACCCAATTTATTTCACTTAAAAAATTCTTTAGAACATCATGACATTCATTGCTAAGTGCCTGCTTTTTGTTTCCTCACTAATTTATTTGTTGTAGTGCTAAGGACTGAAGCCAGGGCATTTCTCATGTAGGCAGACATTCTACCACTGAATGGAGACAGTAAATATGTGGTAATGGAACAAATTGGATCTACTTTTATGAGGAAGTCTAATCCATGTATTGTTCCAGATTAGTAGTGTTCTGTCAAGAAGATAGTAATCATATGAACATGTTGGTGTACTTTTGTAAAACTCTTTTATTTACATTTTTTATTTTACATTTTTACATTTTATTTACATTTATATCTCTTTCTCCCTACTCCACCCCAATCTTTTCCAACACCTCAATACCAGGTTGGAAAGAGAAAATGGGAGAGGGAACGAAGTTCTCTTAGCTGCTTCCTGCTGGTTAGGGTCAACAGGTTTCTTGGAGCCAGTCCAATCCTCATTTCAGGAAACCTCCAGCTTCTTGTCTCACTGCATCAAGAGCAACCAGGAGCCACAGGCAGGCAGGGAGGAGAGTTGGAGAGGACAGCAGCAGCCTTGTTCTTTCTCTGAGTGCCTATACTCTCTGGGCTCTGGCATTTATTCTCTCTCCAGAGTCCTCAGATTTAAACTATCTGTAGCTGGCAAAGAGCCCCTTTCAGAGCCCACATGAGGCAAATAGCCTGCTGCTGTGGACCATCTGAATCAGTCCCATATATGACACCTGGGACCAAAACAAAACCATGCTGATATCTACAACATAAACAAGTATGCTGTTGAGTGTCATGTTGTGTGCTTGTATTCATCCCTTCTTCATTCTTATGACCAAATAATCTGACAATAAACATGAAAGGGAGGATGGAAGTTTTTGGCTACTGATTTGAGAACACAGTTTCCTGTGGCAGTGGGAGCATGGAGAGGCCTGTTCACATGTTCCTGTGGAGCAGGAAGCAGAGAGCTGAAATATGAGCTGTTGGCTGGCTTTCTTCTTCCCCCTCAGCATAAGGATGGCTCCAAAGTAGGTCTTCCCTCCTCCATTAATCCTCACTGGGTGTGCAGAGGTGTGTCTTCTAGGAGACTCAAGATGCAGTTGAATAGACAGTGAAGCTTAAGCATCACAGCCTTCTACTACAAGGCTTCAGAGTCAACTGAAGTTGCTTTAAATACCATCACACATCTTAAAAGAAAACCTGTTCTTGGGGCCAGTGAGTTATCTCAGTTGGAAAGCATGCCTGGCACTAAGACAGTTCCTGGAGTCAGGCCCTGGAGTCTACATGGTGAGGAGAGACTTGACTCCCACAGGTTGCCTTCTCATCTCAACGTGTTCAACGTGGCATGTGCATACATGTGTGTGTGAGTCTACATTTAGCCTACATTGTAATCTGCCAGATAATACGGTGCAAGCACACTGTAATAACTACTGTCCAAGCTAGTTAGCCACAGTTAACATGTGGACTACCGAGAACACTTTGGGGACCATGGTCACCTGTACAGGTTAGTTGTCTTCTTTGTCCTAGTTCCTACCTGGGTTACCCCATCACTCATCACTCACAAACATTCCTTCTCACCTGTAGACAGGAATGGGGAAGTTTTAGTATTTTACTTTGCTTTGTTATACATGCACACATTTTTATCAGACTCACAGTCACATAAAAGTAAATGTCAACGGGACTTTAGATTAACTCAACTCAGTTCCCTCACTGAAAGATGGGAAGAACTTTTAATGTGTCCCCTAAAATGTCCATCACTGTCCCTGAATAGGTCCTGCCTTTCTCCTTTCTCTCTAGATCTAGCATCACCCAAAGTCAAGGGCTTTGCTTTACCCACACCATAGCCGCTGGTGGAGAGAGCCTGAAGAATTCTTTCTTCTTTGTTGCCTTTTCATTTTTTGTGGCGTGGGTGTGCGTGCTTGTGTGCACTGTGTCCTCTGCTGCGCAAACACATGGGTGCGCATGCATGTGGGAACCAAGGTTGATGCTGGCACTCATCCTTCATTATCCTTGCACCGTGTTCATTGAGGCAGGGGCTCTGGATCAGACCCCGAGCTAACGTGGAAGGCTCATCTTGTTCTCTAGTTTGTTCTAGAAATGCCATCTCTGTGTCCACCTATATGAATGCTGGGTGGACCACAGTGCCCACTCAGCATTGGTGTGGACTCCGAGAGTCCGACTCCACTCCTTCCATTTGTGCAGCAAGTGTGTAACCACTAAGCCTCCACCTCGGCCTTAGCTTAAAGATTTCGAAAAGATCAATCCAGTTGACTTGGTTACTCCAAACTCTGGCCACAGCATAGCAATTTTGGAGAATGGGGTTTGCCTAGCTCTCATTATTAGTCAGAGTGTACAGACAGAACATGCAAACAGTAAGTTTTAACCCCAGGTCATATATTCTGCTCCTCTGGCTCCTCTGAAGTCTATAGATCCATTCTGGGATTTCTACAAATCTCCTGGAATAATACTTGAATTTCCTGTGTGTGTGTTTTCTGTGGAAGGAGCCTATTGTTGAAAGGACACATCGATCAATGACCAGCCTTGCTGGTGAGCAAGGAAGAGTCCTGTGAGGTGAACACAAGGCTAAGCTCTTCTCTATAGAAATTCCAGGGCCCAAGTCTGAGACCTTTACCTGCTCCTGCATGGGTAGATCTTCACCTGGATCACTGGGGCAGGAGCACGGCTAAAACTAACCGCAATCAAAAGATAAGGCGAGCATGGCAAATTCCGAAGGAAGAAATCTGATAAAATTAAAGTGTAATAGACACTTCAAACTGTGTGATCTGACCTAATAAGTTATTAATAGGGGACCATTACTCCTCATGCATTTTTTATTAGGAAGCCATTGCCTTTTTGTCAAGATTAGTGGATTATAAAATATTTGTGCTACACAATATAAATGACCCTAGCTATTAATAAGTCTCCAGAAAGATATGCTTAAATTGAATTACATTAGGAAGAGAAGTGCCAACAGAAAATTAGGCATAATTAATGGGAACACATAAATAAACCAGATATGGAGGGAAAGGACATTCTTGCCATTGATCATGTGGAGAATTAATTGCCTCTATACGCTAATGACATACCTAATATTACTGTTTGCATAAGGACTGCTCCACAGAAGGTAAAAACTCATGCAACTATGAATTTGTGTTATGATTTATGGCTGGGAGACAACCAGCCTGATCATATGCTTCTAATTAGTGGACATAATTGTGAAGAGTTAAAAGCTGCCACTTAAAACACAATAGCACAATGTGGGTTCATTAAAATGTGTTTCACTGAAGTGGAGTGGCGTTTGCCTGCAAAGAAAGTGCTGGTTGCTCCCAGGAAGCTGGGAGCCAGGCTGTCAGCCCCCACCCCTGCCTGGGGGGGGGGGTGTGTCCCTCTTGCCTGTGGCCATGTAGGCAAAATGGCTTTATTATTTTCCATGGGCTGGCTCCTGCAATCTACTTCATGTTGGGATGCCTTGATGATAAAGGAAATGATTTTAACAGCTTCTTCACAGGATAGGTGATTGAGCTGATTGGCAGGTGAGTGAATGCTTCAAGGTCTCCATTTGCAAGGAGATAAGGTTTCCACTGATATCCCCACACCACCTCCAAAGAACGTCCTACGTAGAACATTTGCACTCTGCTCTCACCTTTGGTAGAGGAAGTCTTTACGAGCCAGAAATGGTAGATGACCACAGAAAAGGAAAAGCAGTGTCTTCTGGAGCTGACAGGATGGCGGCACTCATGAACTCATGGCATCTGTGATTGCCTGCGTAAGACCTGCGTAAGATCAAGACAGCCAACAACCTGGCAAGGAGTGGGAAGGGCTCAGGAGTCCCCGCTGCACTGAGGAGCCATGGACAATTCATGGCTTCTGGAGGAGGGGAAATGTTTGGTGTCTTTGGAGGAGGAAAATGTTTGGTGTCTTTGTTTGTTTGTTTTTTAAGAGTTTGGTTCCCAGTTGGTTGACCGTGCTCTAGTAAATGGGCCCATAGGCAGATGTTTCTGGACAGGACAAATTGACGTTCATGACTTACTAAATTTTTAAAGGTCACAAAGTTGTGGGGATAGAACGATGGAGGTAGAGCTGTGAAGAATTAAGGGGAGAAGGTAGAATGAATATAAAATTCTCAATTAATGAAAATCCTTGTTTTAAAAAATACTCTACAACTGATTTAAATAGCTGCCAATGAAAACCTCACAGTCGGTCAGCCTGCCTTCTGACCGCCCAGGCTGCTGGGATGAGCTACCGCATTGGGGAAATACTCAGAATGCCCTAGTAGAGACCTGGGTAGCCTGGGGACTAGGGCTGGGCCCCCGCAGAAGTGCCTCCCGTGCTGCTGGCTGCTGTAGGGCAGGTGTATGGAGCTACTCATGTCACGCCTGCAGTAAGGGGCTTTCAGGCCGGCCCTGCATTACCCATCTGTGGCAGCTGTCACAGAAGCAGGCCAGCCTCCCCTGTGACTGAGAAGGATGTGTGCTTTAGCCACGCCTTGGGGAAGGTTGTCTCAATACCAGAGAACGCCTTATGCATTCAGTGACTATCCTCAGCCTGTTTTGTATGCAGCCCCATCCTGCTGATCTCTTCTGTGTTGCACTCCCTCCTACAGCTCCTTTAGACAGCCTGACACCCCTGTTCCAATTGGAGAAGGCTGGACCTAGTGATAGAGATGGCACTAAATTCAGGATGCTACATATGGAAGAGAATGCCAGAATAGCTTTTTTTTTTTGGGGGGGGGGGTTGACAATAAAATGAGTACAGATGCTTTGGGAGAGGCAAATCCAGCATTGGGGTGGGGTTTCCATGCACTTTCTTGTGATGACAGTTTTACCCTTTCACATTAATCAATCAATTAATTAGCCAATCAATGTTATTGTTGCCTTTAGGTTTTTTTTTTTAATATTCTTATTCAGTAGCAATTGGAAAACAAAAGCATCAAGTTTAAGATTAGAGGTGTCGGAGCAGAAATGTCACTCATGTGCTCAGTTTCTCCGAACAGACGCCGTAAATGTCAAAGGAGCAGAATCCAAGTCACCCTGCAGCTCTGTCTCAGGTGCCTCTGCGCTCTTCCGCCCTGTCCAAAGTGTCACATCTGAAGCTCACTCTGTTGTGGATTCTCAGCCCTGATGGTCTCTAAGGAGCCTGCGGAGGGATACTGTCTGCACTTGCAGCCCTCGAGATGTGAAAACAGGGAACCACATAGACACATGCTGCGGGAGTTACCAGGCATCTCCAACAGGGAGAGTGTGGCCCGGTGCTTCTGGTTGCCTGTGCCTAGCCTGTCTGCAAAGCCCCATGCAAAGGTGTTCCAGGGCCAGTTTAGAGGTTATGCTTGTGTCCTGAACCCCATGAAAAGCTGAGTGTTTAGCCCATGGGTATGTACACGTGGGTGTCTGACCATGGTGAACAAGGCAGGCACGGTAGGTATGAGGTCAACCGAAATGTCAGCAGGGGATCCCACTGAGCCATGCTAGTTTTCTCAGTGACTGTGCCTTTGTGCCCTTTATAAGAACGGTGATCACTCATATTAGAGTCCTTCCATGTCCAGTATGACCTCGTACTAACCTGGAGAGGAATACAACACCAAAAAGGTCAAGGTTGGAGCTTCTAGATAGACAGGACCTGGGGTGCACCACGTACCCCTGGACAGGCCTCAGACCCCTCCTTTGTGCATTTCTGGTGGAATCTGGTTGCTTCTTCTCCTTCTCTGGGCTTCCATGGTCTTTCTGGTGCATCCAAGGCCCATTTCCAGAGAGAAAAGAGAGCAAGCCCGTAGGGCCGTCATCCCACTAAGCTGCTCACATTTCTGTAAGATGACCTTGTTTGAAATTCTTTATTGGATCCATGTAAATCGCGAGGAATATGCCCCAGAGGAACCCCTGGCATAATTAATAATGCACCCTGTAGCCACAAATCCTCTCTTCCCACGCAATGCCATATGGGCAGCTTCGCAGCCTGGAGCTCATCAGGAGACTTTGTCCCCAGGCTCTAATTTTGAGGAAAAGAATTATGACATAGATTTCATTTATAAGATAGTTGTGCAAGGCTAAGTCTGGATTTCACCCTGTGTTTTCCAAAAGAAGTAAAGCCACAGACGCTGGTGGGAACGGCCACCCTTGGGTGCCGTGCCACGCGTGGTCTCTGCGCACGGTGTGTTTGTGTCCACTTGGAAATACTGTGATTCTAAACCCTCTCTCTGGGATGGAGCTGCTTTAGGCTCAGCGTCGTCCAGCAGGTGGGAACTGGTGCTCACCGGTTGGACAGGCTTCCAACACCTCCAGTTCATACTTCCTTGCCTCCATGGCTTCTTGTTTGCGGATGAGCATTTTCCATAAGGATGCCCTGTCACCTTGAAAAACATCATCAATATGGTTGAGTACCAAAGGGCAACTCACAATATGGAAATATACAAACCTAGCACTATGAGGTCCAGTCCACACATCAGCAGTTTAATCTGTGAGGCTGAACCTGCTCTGGGCTTCTCTTGGCTTCCTTCGCTCAGGCTCCGATACTCAAAATAGCTTACCAAAGCTTTGCACCAGAGCAACAGTGTGCTTAAAAATACCTTGAGGGGACATGGGTGTGGCTGAGTGACCTAACAGACATTTAACAGTAAGTGAAGACCTGGCTACGACCCCCAGGAGGAAAAGGTAACAAAGTGGAAATCTGAATGGAGGCAGAAACAGCCAGAGTTAGTGATCTTCCTGAACCATACAGAAAGTTCTGGAGAGATAGGAGTCTCTGGTCAAAACAACAAAACACAGCAAAGAGAGAAAAAACCCGAGATAGCTTCTGCGCGTTTCCCGGCCCGGCTTCCCGGCCTGGGTGGCTGCTGCCCCCGCCCGGCCGCGTTCTGGCCCTTCCTCTGTGCTTTCTGCCACTTTCCTTGCTGAAGCTCAGAGTGAGAAAAACCGTGCGGAAAACATCTGGACAGCAGTTTGCCTTCCAGGCCGCACTCAGGGTGATGTCGTGGGGCCACGACGCGGTGCGTTCTGTTCACGGGGCTTGGTAATTGCAAGAACAGCAGCGAACGTGGTGTGTAATAACCGTGCCTCGGCGCCGGGAAAACGAAGAGAGCCTTAGGCAGCTGCCTGCTTCCCGCTCTCAGGCCGCCCTGGAAGCTCGCCGCCTCACACTGGGCAGCAGAATGCACAGCGCGGCCGGCCTGGGGCCTCTCGCAGAGCTATTTGTGCACTGATTGCCAGGTAGACCTGCCTGCTGCATTAGGCTGGCCCCTCTTGCTTCCAACTCCATTTGTATTTATGGAATTCAAAGGTGGGAAAACAGCATTCTCAAACTCTCCACCACACTCAGCTGAGCACACAAATACACAAGCAAACACACACACGCACTCACACACCTGGTTCCTGGGAAAACATCAGGCTGTGAATTCTTTCTTTTAGAATAGTGTGTGTGTAGATAGTAAATATACACACAAGACTTTACATCAATAAATATAATTTTCTCTTACAAATTGTAACTGTAACATCTAATAAAATTAAAGCTACTGATTAATGGCCTTTGTTCATGGATCTTAAAACGCTACATAATCTGTGATGATTTCTGGCTTTTAAGACATGCGTGTCGGCCTCGCTGGTGGTGTCTGGTCCTCACAGCCTGTCCAGGTCTGGAATCCTCCGCACAGACCTGGGGTCTGGCGCCCTCTGGTGGCTACTCCTTGCAGAGACCTTGGGGGAGGCAGAGCTGGCGCCTCCCTTTCCTGGCAGAGGGTCCTCCTCAGACTGGTGGACCCCTTTCTTTATGGCATACCACAACTGCTTCGGGGTCACAAATAGAGAGAATGCTCTCTTCATGTTGAAAGCTTTCAAGAATGATAATGGTTCCATTGTATGAGTCATTACTTTTGAAGGAAGATTATTCCTTTAAACCATACAGAAATATGACCATGTTAACGGGAGCTTTGGTCCAAGTATACATAGCATGCAGTTCAAATCGGGCTAAACACTTGTCTCTCCTAACACTGATTGTTTCTTAATGGTGAAAGCACTCAAAATAAAAAAAAAAAAAAATGTCTTATTGTTGTATGTTACATGAATGAAGTAAATCCAATAAGCCATGCTGAGGATATAGTGCAAAGCCAAAGGCTTAACACAAACAACTTCAAAAAGGTGCTGACTGGGGAGGGACTCGGGAAAGGGTGACTTGTGCCCCAGTGTGTTGGCTCCACTGGTTCTCAGCTCTCATCTTTAGATCATGGTTCATACAGCCACAAGGGGATTCTTCGAGCCTCAAGGATTCTCTTTGTTCCCGCCCTGAGCTCAAACAGGGAGGTGGGCGGCTGGTGGGTGTGCTGGTTCACAGGAAGAGAACTCCAGGAATGCCGGGGTGAGACCTGGTGACCAGTGGGTGAGCAATGGAGGAGGGGCAGGGCAGATAGATGCTCGTGCAAACAGCAGGGGGGGTGTTGAGAGGAATGTGTGTGAGAGTGTGAGTGTAGGTGTGTGAACTCCTGTGAATATACACACGTGAATGGGTGCGCGTGGATGTATGTGTGTGGGCAGATGTGTATTGATTTGAGATGTATGTGTTTGTGTGTATGGCATGAGTATGAGTATGTGTGTGTGTGTGTGTGTGTGTGTGTGTGTTGCCATTCATCGAAATGGACGCTTTCATTTTTGTTCTTGGATAGTCTTAGTTTTGAATCTGCTATGGAGATGTATTTGTTTATAAGCAAAAGTTAAGCGACACACTTGCCAGGGGCTGAATCTAAGGTCACAAAACTCCATGGGAAAGTACAGACATGTGGGAATCAGTCTCCTAGAGAGGCCGTAGTTACATCCAATAACCATACGAATGTGCACATGATTTGCAAAATAATGAAGTCACACGAAAATACACGCATAATTATTCTTCTCAAGAAACAGATCAGGCTATACTATAATTTCAGACACACAGCTATACAAGCAAGTGCCAAGCCCAAAGGTGGAAAAGCTGTCCCTCGGCAGAGTGGCTCCTGTAAGGAGGGGGGAGGGGGCAGACACAGAGAGACTCAGAGCCTAGTCAGGGGCCTGACCTCTCTGCTACACAATCTCTCCACTGCCTCTTGCCTTAGTCCCTACTCACTGTTCTCCTTTGCCTGACTGAGCAGCAATCCTGCACTGCCTTCAAGCTGTTTTGGTCTTTAAAGTGAGTTTTGTGTGAATGTGTATAGTTGGTCTTTCTGTTTGATTGACAGTGATGATTTCAGACTGTGGCTGGTCTGGTTGGACTGCTCCCATCTGAAGTGCATAAAAATTCAAGAAGATTCTGTCTCTATTTGTGTTGTTTGTTTCGCCTGCTTCTTTTCACTCCTTTTCTCCTTCTCTTGGATGAAATGATCGTTGGCTCTGCTTTCATTACCACCAGTGTTGACTCATTTGTTTCCTTTTCAAGAAACTAAGGCCTGGAGAGTCGATTCAGTGGTTAAGAACACACAAGGGGAGTAGTATTCCATTGTGTAAATGTACCACAACTTCTGTATCCATTCTTGATGAGGGACGTCTAGGTTGTTTCCAGATCCAGGCCACAGAGAAGTCCTGATGATACTTGATAAGCTATGGACAGATGGCAAGAGTGGAGAACTCCCCCTTTCAGTGGACTAGGGGAAGGGGATGGAGAGAAGAGAGAGGGGGTGTGGGACAGGAAGGAGCTGAGGGAGGGGGCTTCAATTGGGATATATAATGAATAAATTGTGAAAAAAGTAAAAATAATAATGATCATCATCATTTCAAAAAAAACACAGAAGGGTGCGTGCTCTTGCAGAGGATCCAGATTCTGTTCTCGGCACCCATGTAGCAATCACAGTCAACCGCAACGGTAATTCAAGGGGATAGAGTGTCCCCTTCTGAACTCCATCTACTCCGGGCGCACGTGTGGTGCACCTATATACATACAGGGAAAACACCCACACACAAAACAAGCAAGTAAATCTTCAAATTGTCTTTCTTTAACTAAAGGTGGAGCTGGGGAGATAGGTCACTCAGCTAAGTGCTTGGCATGCATGCATGAAGATGTGAGTTCAGTCCTCAGAAACCGTGTAAAGTGCCACGCATGATGGCGTGTGCAGTTGTTATCCTAGGGAGGGAGATTCACACACACTTGGGGGAGGTGGGAGCCTGGTGTAGATCCCCTTAAAGAGTCTTCCTGGACTCCTTTCTCAGCTCACTACACCCTCAATCCAGAGGAGAGCTTTTCCTTCCTCGGTAAACTGTTTCCCTTTCTAGTCACGTATCTTCCGGGGAAAGCCCTTTGTCCCGGAACACAAGAGCCTAGAATCACATACCCTCTCCACTGGGACCTGCACATCAGCAGGAAGTCTGCCTCCTTTTCCCTCTTCATCCACTTTGTGGATACTGATCAAAAGTCCCAGCCGACTTCCTCTAACACGATGGACTTTCACGCCTCTCCTCTGCCAGGTAGCTGCTTATTGACTTCCACAGCAAAAGGCATGACTTTCTCTCCTGTATCTTCCTAAATCTTTTGTTTCGAATGCCAAGATTTTCTGCCCTGTTGTTTTTCTCAAACTCTTGTAAAACTGTTTTTGAGCTTCTTTCTGAGTCTGTTTTTAAATTCTTGAACTAGTAAGATCCCTAGAGGAAGCCTACATTCCCAGGAAATATCTTCAGGCTTAGTTGTCTCTCTCCAGCATCTTCAAATGACCCTGTTAGCATTCCTGCTCTGACCTCCACCTTCCCGTCTCACCGTCATGCCCAATGTGGCCAGGATGAACTCCCCAGTCACAGGACCCTACTGTCCCACAGCTTCCCTTCTGATGGCCTCCTGCAACAACCCATTCTCTTCTAACTACAGAGTGTACAGTTTATGCAAATGAATGCCACCCCCATTGCCTCCTCTTTGCTCACCCTGCCTCCCCCAAGTCTGTCCCCACAGACTACCAAGCCATGACCTTCTGGAACAGTGGTTCTTGAAATTCCTGATGCTTGGGCCCCTTAACACAGTCCCTCATGCTGTGGTGACTCCCAACCATAATATTATGCCGATGCTGCTTCACAATTATAATTTTGCCAGTCATGAATTATAAAATAAATATCTGCTATGGAGGATATCTGAAGTGTGACCTCCCCACAGAGTGAGGACCACTGTCCTGGAAGGTCCATGTCTTTGCCAACACAGGAAAGTGTCATAATAATAAGGTTTTGAAAAAAATATTTTGTGAGAATCAAGACAGCTCTCAAAATATATTTTCTATGGAAGGATAGCTCATTTCTCTCTTTCTCCCTCTCTCTCCTCTCTCTCTTTCTCTGCGTGTGTGTGTCTGTTTTATAAGTACTTTATTTTGTCTTGCAGATAAAAGAGGAACTTGAATTTCTAAGAAGCAGCTTAGTTAGGGTTCTTCAAGTAGTTTTAGGGTCCATGAGTTTTGTAAGGAATACTGAAGGCTGTTATGGTGGTTTATTCAGAGAATCTCTATGTGAAACTTGGGGTAAAATACTATAATTTGTATTTGTATGTAGATTATGTTATGTTCACTGGTCTACTTAGCTTGAAAATGCTGGTGACCCTTGATGAATTGCAAAGCATTTGTCTGGGTGCTTCAGGAGGTCAGGGTTTTCTGTGGCTACATTAGCCCTGACTGTATCCATCAGATAAACAGCTTCACCTCACTTTACCAAGACCCACCCACAGTTCATTAACTGCTTTCCACACCAGAAGCATACATGTTCACCTGGACATGAGCTTCCATTATTGGCTAAGTTAGCCATCTCCCTTGCATGGGATCTCCTGTTTATTAGGAGATTGTGTTTCCTTCCAATTGCACACCCAGAATTAAACTCTCAACTGGTCATTTGCTTAGAAGTAGCTCTGCAAACATTTCTTCCACTCAGTCCTGTTCCTTGCAGACCCAGAGGACTATGGGAATGGCGCTGCAGTGAAGGTGGGGCCTCTTCTAGTGAAGAGTCTTTGTTAGCAATCAAAGGAAGCTCATTTGTGTGCCTGTGTCGCCTCACACCTGAAGCCCTGTGGCCCAACTGTCTACAATTCTTATTACATGACTCTAATGGAGTTGATACTGGCTGCAATTGTTTTTCACTTGTAAGAGCTCCATATTAGCCACTACCTTTAACATAAGATTTTTATCATAACTCCTATGATGTTTAGCACTTTTGCCTAAATGTATGATTGGAGTTTGTGCAGTTACCCATGTCGATCTGACAAGCAAATGAATGAGATACCATCGCATACCTTTGCTACATCAGTCTCACTCCTCCTTCTAGATGTGGGATCATTTCTTGTATCAGAAGCGAAAGACAAAATTAGCTCCCCAAAGTAGCTGCCAAGGACTGTGCAATTGGAAGCAACTTAACTCTTTGACAATTGAACATCAGCATTGAAATGTCTCTCTCTCAGGACTTGTCTGCCCGCCTCCATACTTCATTTATGGTCAATTTGGTAATTTGGGGCTAACTCATCTTTTCTTAGCTCTGTTTCTGCTAATTTCCTTGTTCACTTTAATAGCGCTTGCTGCGGTTCCGGAGCCACTCGTGAAATAAAGCCACTGCACATGGCCTCATTATCTTCCGCATTATTACCTCAGTTGGGCAATGCTTTTCAGTCTTGGATTTTTATAAATTCCTGCTGATTATTTTCGTGGGCTCTTTCTTTGGCTTTCTATCTTTATTCTATCATCATAAGCTATGGCCATATTAGTTAACTTAATTATGACTTTAGATCTTAACTGTGAGTCATTTTGAGTAGTTTTATTTTAGAATACTCTGCATGCATGGGAGCAGCATGGCCCTGATTCACCCATTTAATAATTTGTGATCTTGCAGGAGAGTTAAAGTGACTCATTGCTCCAAAGTCAACTGAAGATCCCAGAATGGGAGGTTGGCACTGACTTCTAGATAATTGTTACATTGTTCCTTCAGCAAAACAATGACTGTTCCATTACATATGGTAATAAATATCTCCAGGGTCTTTAGCGCCAGGGTGGCACGTGAAATGACAACAGAATGGGGTGTCTCCCTGAGGGACTGACAGAAGGAACACCCTCCACGCTCTACCCTGAGGCCGACAGAGAAACTTCAATTCCTGTAGAAAACCCACAGCACAGCTTGAGAGCAAAAGATATGGTTACTCCCAAACTTTTCTTTTGAGCTAAACCATCAAAGTTCAGCACAGTGATGGGATGCCAAAAACCCATGGGGAACATTCTAGAGCATCTTGAAAGAAGCTACTCGAAGATCTAACGCTTGATGTTTTCTTCATATTCTAATCTCAGTGTCTTGCGCTGATGTCTACCTGCACGCACCGGCTTAGTTTAAGGCTTTTACAGTCTAATCGCTTAAGACAGCGCAGGGATAAGCAGGGGCCAGAGCTGTCTCTCACGTGCTGCTTTTATCTCCTCTACCTATGTACCTGCGAAGGAAGAGGACTGCAAAAGCAAGCTGTGCCTCAGAGCCCCTGGCTTCAGTTTTGAGGAGCCTTCCTCCTGCTCTCCCTAATGGCTTTAGTTTATGTCTGCCTGTAGACCCTGTGCTTTCTCTAAATCTTTGACAACTTTGTCATTTTTTACAGACATCATAATGGCTTGACCTGAGTTATGTACTATTGAATGAAGAGATGGTAAAGGAAATATGGTACCTCTACATCATGGAATGTTATCTATTTGTGTAAAGGAATGAAATCCTGTCACTTTAATATCATAGGCAGAAATGGAGGGCATTATATGAGGAGATGTGAGCCCACACAGGTCAACTATTGCTCATTTCACACAGACGTGCACTCCATAGAGCCAGAGAATAGACTAGTTATCCATAGAAGCTGGAAAAGGCAAGCAGTAAGGGAGTGGTGGTTCTATATCATTGTGTAACAATGCTGCCTGGCTCACAGAAATTCAGCTCATGACAAACTACAAGAATTCCGAAGTCTTCAGCATTTCTTATCATCTCTTCAAATGATAAGAACTCACTGAAATGGAAAAATTGAATCACCAATTTGAACAATATAAGGGAGTATATGTTATGGAATTATCAGATGGAAGCCCATGAAATGTATAATTATGGGTAGATCTTTTTAAAGATTTTTAAACTTTTTATTTTGAAGTGTTTGTGGGGCTGAGTGGGTGTGTGCACATGACAGCAGGTGCCTGAGGGGGGAGTTGGAATCCCCGGAGCTGGAGGCCCAGTCAGCTGTGAGCTCCTTGACACAGGTGCTGGCGAGTGAACTTAGACCCTCTACAAGAGCACCGTGAGCCACAGAGTTGTCTCTTCAGTCCCTGGGAGCAGGGTTTTAGACGATTAATCAAATCTCAATCATTCTGAACACACTTCTCGCTGTGCTGCTAAGACTATTAGGAACCCCAGAACAGATTCGAGAGGAGGCATGAGCATCTCTCCACTGTTCAGAGTGCATGGGGGTCCTCACACAAGTGTAATAAGAACGTGGAGCTCTTAACGACATGGGCCAGGAACAGAGGATCCTGGGAAGGAAGGGATCTTTTCATTTCTGTATCGCCACACCTCATGACCGAGGCTCTCAACGAAGCCCATGTCGTCGTCGTTATTTTGGCTTTAACATATTCCATTTACTTTGGTGTTCTTCCTTAATTTCCCCTAAGATAGTGTTAAAGATAAGTTTCAGATTTTAGGTCAACTTTTTTAAAACATTGTGTGACTCCTCTCATTTTTTAAAAAAATTCTCTTAGCTCTGTTTCCTCACAGATACAGCTTTCTGACGTGGTTCCTATCATTTCCATGCCGTCCTTCCCGACCAACCACAAAGAAGTGAAGTATGGTGTGGCCAGTACAGCAGGAACGCCCTGGGGTGCAGGCACTCTCGTGCCTGTGTAAGTGGTCATGTCTGCAGCTTGGTGTCTGGGAAGCAAACAGGCTTGCTGGAGTTTACCACCTCCTTCCCCAAAGATTTGAAAGTTCAGATGTCAGCTACGTGGGGAGGGTGTCTCCTTCTCGGGAGAGGGTGACCAGGCACTGCAGCAAGACTTACTTCAGTGTTCTTCATACTCTCACAGCCTAGACCAGGGATGAATTAATCATAGTTTAATCTGGCTCTTTGACCTGTCAAGAGACTCAGACACATGGTTTGTTTGGTTTTCGAATTAATATTATTTAACTAATTAATTGAAAAAGAATCTGTATTTAGGCAGGCCTATATCAAAAATTTGAGAACTAAGATTCTATTTTATTTTTGGTTTTTTGTTTTTGTTTATCATTTTGTTGTTTGTGGTTTTGGGGGTTTTCTGAGGGATTTGTTGTTTTGTTGTTGTTGTTGGTTGGTTGGTTGGTTGGTTTGCTGGCTGGTTTTTTGAGACAGGGTTTGTCTGTGTAGCC
Organism: Meriones unguiculatus; assembly: GCF_030254825.1. Classification (NCBI taxonomy): domain Eukaryota; kingdom Metazoa; phylum Chordata; class Mammalia; order Rodentia; family Muridae; genus Meriones; species Meriones unguiculatus. The sequence continues at coordinate 8,002,827 of NC_083350.1, read as the reverse complement.
TTGGCTGTCCTGGGCTCACTTTGTAGACCAAGCTGACCTCGAACTCATAGCAATCTACCTACTTCTCCATTCCGCAGTGCTGGGATTAAAGATGTGTGCCACCATGCCCGGCTTTACGATACTATTTTAAATACAACACTATCTAAATGTGACAGAAAGGATTCTTCTACTGGTTAAATAAAAATGACTTTAAATTGAGAACTATAGGAACTTCAGTGTGCTCTGTCCAGATTCCAGTCTGATCAGCACAGAGTCTGTTCCAATCATCCATGTCTCTAAGTATGTCAAGATCCAGGCTCCAGATTCAGGGCTGGAGCGGGAACACAGACAGTCAAACACGCACAATATATCTGACTGCATTTGTGCAGATCAAGTGTCATCATCTTCTAACTCTGTTAGAGACCTGGCTGTGTCCATAAAGCAATTATTCCCTTCAAAGCCCAAGGACTTGATCTCAATCCCAAGAACCCGGGTAACACAAGGTCAGATGTGATGGTGTGAGCTTAAGACACAGAGGCAAGAAGTGCCGAGGGATCACTGGCCGGCCAGCCTGTTTCCCGAGCTTCAGGCCTGCGGGAGACCCTGCAGACTGCCTCTGAGGAACGACAGCTGAGTCTGTCTTCTGCTTTCCACACGTATGTGTACATGTGCGCCTGCACACAGGAGATGCACACCTACACACTTAGTAGATAATAACTCTCTTACAACATAGACCTTTCTCTTTCTTACAGGGATCATGCTGGCAGGTCCACGTGACCCTCGATGGGAAGACGAAATTGACAAATACACTGAAGTCCTGATTAGTAGAAAATACTCACATTAGGAAGTTGCCATCTTTGGTTTGGTTCTGCTTAAGCCTGGAGAATGACTGACAGTTTCTGTTCAGTGAACAGTCTGTCAGTGCACCTGTCTCTGTAGGCTACTCGTGTCTAAGTTAAATGAAGGTTCTCCCACTAGGCTCCTCATAGCTGTCTCCCTGACCTTCTCTGGGGTTTTCAATCTTTGCTGTGTTTTAGGGACATGGTCTTCTTCATTTGTGCTCTGGACAAGTGTTAGGTTATTCTGTCCTTAATTATACTATGTCAGTTTTCTGGCTCAGAGGTCTGTAATTATGGAGGTCTTCCCTTGTGACCATGTTGGTATCTTTCCATCTTTTGAGAGAAACAGTTTCTATTCTGGGAAGCCCAGATCTACTTCCTTCCATGGCTGTCCCTCCAGGACACTTGGGTGACTTCTCTCTGAACCTAGTAATTTAGTGCCCCTAGCTTATCCAACGAAAGGATTCACACTTTTCATTGTTTTTCATGCTGACCCTTGTCTTCATATGTCACTGGTGGAATGTGCTTTCAAAGGTAATTGTCCCCAAGTCATTGTATCACTCAGAGAGTCCCCACCAGCAAAGTCAAGGAAGGCCACTGCCTTCACAGAAGGTCTTTTGAATTAATATTTTTTTTATTTTAATAGGAATTTGGAACTTACTACATTTTTCTAGAAATAAAAAAAGGTTTTTATTAAAATAACACATCACCTTTTTCTTTTCAATCTAAACTATGTTTTTAGAGAGCAGCTTGCATGTAAAAGTGAGAGGGGAAAAGTTGCGTATGATTTGTTTCCTAACTGTTGCTGCTGTATGGGGAAATGGTCCCTCACTGAATGCTAGTGACATTCAAATTAGGCAGTTTCTAAAAATAGCTTGAAATTTTATTGTCTCTTTCACGGTTTTAGGGTAATGTTATAAGCATGCTCATCTGTATAATAAAGAATGAAGGCTTCTAAAGAGTCTCTTTCACAACATACTCTGGGATTAATTTTACAAACCCTTGAAGGAATGTGGAGCTGGAGTGATGAGTCAGCAGTAACGAACATTTGGTCTTCCAGAGGACCTAGGTTCGGTTCTGAGCGCCCACACCCTCACAGGGACCTATAGCAACAGCTGGGTTGCTATACCCTTTCCTGGCCTCCACAGCAACCCTAACGCCTGTGTACATGTGAACAAACAGAGCAACTGAGATGATATGAGTGTGTAAAAAGTTATATTTTAATTACTCTGCCTGAGATGTTTCTAAAATTATTAAAGAGTGAAAATCTAAACATGTTTCCTGATATACAAAAAGAAAATTAAACAATGAATGATCCAGGACAAGAAAATCTTAGGTTTTCTATTTCTCTTTACAAACTGTGTTTATACCTTAGGAAACAACGCCTTCACTTCAGTCAGATATGAGGATGCACCGAGCCGTCTGGGTCCCCGTGTCCCTCCGGAAGTGTGTGTCCCTGCTCTTCAATGTTGTCTGCTTTTGAAGCATGACGTTGAGTTCTCTGTCATTTTTTTAAATTATCATTTGCAGTGGAGAAATGACTTGGCATTTGAGAGAGCTTGCTGCTTTTGCAGGGAAACCAAGTTTTGTTCCCAGCCCCCATACTGGGCAGCACACAACGCACAAAACTACCTGTAATTCCAGCGCTGGAGGAGGCAATGCCTTCTAGCTTCCGTGGGCACCCACAGACACCCATACCCACACTCAGATACACATAAATCAAAACAGATCTTCAAATGCAAGCTTGAAATGTTCTTTTAAAAAAGTCAGTCTATGAAATTCACTTAATTAAGTCAGCTAATTCAATGTCAGTCAGTCTGTGAACTTAGGACAGGGAGATGGAGCTTTTCTCTAGCATACTTCATAAAGTATACATCTTTGTAACATTTCTGTTTTTCTTTTCATTTTCTCCAGTTTTATTTGAGATGTTTTGCCAGCTGCTTTTAGATGACACTGCACATACTGAGTAGGTGTTTTAAGGACCCTGTGCTCAGTTACACTCCTGCTCAAAGATCCAGGGCTGTGCACACAGGACAATGTCATAACCTGCCCTGTGCATCAGCTTCTGTGACAGTGGCAAGCTCTTCCTTTGTTTTATTTTTTTCTTTCTAGAATATTCTGATGTTTTTCTAGATGAGAGCATAACCTCAATTTCACTTATTCCTTGCACATGCTCCCTGTGGAATAGGTAAGAACATGCATTCTTCTTTCTTTAAAAATTACTCCACAGGGGGTCACAAACGGGCATTAAGCCTCCCACTACACAAACTGTCTTGAATTAATACTTATCTTCCAAGGATCTCAAGCTGTGAAAGTCAACTGGCATTGATGTTCTCAGCATGGCTTCATGGGGATTTCAGATGGGAAGCTGGGGGCAGAGAGGCTGAGTCATGTCTAACAGTCATTTGTAGAGCTAAGCCTTTCCACTGGGGTGACCAAAGAGCAAATTTGTTTGTGTGTGAAATTCCCAGCAAAGTTATCCCAGAGGCCAGCAACCCAACTCTGTTCATCTTACATCTGATGAAACAGTGGTGTTAGAATACTACTCTTTCATATCTTAATATGAAAACTGAGGAGAATTCACCTGCTCATCCCAGTATTCTCCTTAGCTCTATAAACCTGACATAGTACATAAAGCCTCTAATGTCACAAGCCCTGTACATCATGGATTTCAACTCAGGAGGAAGTTGCACATGTTGTTTCAGATACTTCAAATGTTATATGAACAAAGTGAATAAAACATGTAAATTGTTCATTCCCATGCATTGGCTAATGTTGAAAAGCCACCCAATAGCATGTAGCTAACACTGCTTTTCTTGGACTTGAAAACAGCAAATGACATCTGGAAATCACCCTAAAGTTTAAGCATATTTATAATTTATGTTTTCTACCCAAATCTGCTTCCTGTCAGAAACTCTGTCATGAAGTTGCATTAAAATAAGCATTCTAGTTCTTCATTGTCATTCATCTTCAACTAAATCCTGACCAGATGATGGGCTAAAAGCCCTGTTACTGAAGCTGCAGTTATCAAGGAGAGAGAGGCTCCTGGGTCTTCAGTTACATGATAAAAGAAACACAGCACCTAGAAATAGGTGTGCTCCTTTGAATTTTGAGTCCTGTGTCTTCATGGGCTTCTCTCACCAGCTGTTTTTAAAGTTTTCTAATACAATGTAAAGACAGAGCAAGAGAATAAAGGGCAGAGCCAAAAGGAGGAGAAATGGGTGGATAAGATAGTAGCTGTGAGAACAGAAGGAGAGGGGGGGGATAGAAGGAGTATGGAAAGGTAAAGAAGAAGCACAGAGGTAGGGAAGGAGAGAGAGGGAGAGAAGGTAAGAAGCAAGATGTAGAAGGGAGGAAGGATGGGAGGAAAGTAGAAAGGAGGGAGGGAGGGAAGGAAGGAAGAAAAAAAGGAAGGAAGGAGGTAAGGGAGGGATTTTAGAACACCTGAGAGTAGAAGAGGTCATGAAACTTGTAACAGGTGGCCCAACAGGTGGATTATGGACCAAATAGGATTAGGGTGTCTTAACGCCTTCTTGTAGACCTTTAGCTTAGCAGTCAACTTTCTGCTTGCTTTCAGAATGGATGAAATCTTGGGAGCGTTAGTGCCACCCTTTTGTTTCTTTGTTTCTGAACATGTGGTTTAAATTTGAAGTGAACACTTTAAAATAGAGCACATAAGTGGTAAAACTGTCTACCATTAAAAAAAACCCACCTATCTAGTTTTCTGTTTGTCTCATCTTCCTGTTCTTCCCTGACAAAACTGAACTGGAGGTGTTGAGTTTAAATCCAGCAGGAGCCGCTCTCTGGGCTTCCTCCCTGTAGAAAAAGCCTCTCTCTCCTTCCTTACCTAGTGCTTCCCACCCTGACCTTGACCTCTCTGCAGACCTTGTGTTTGAGGACGGCTGTGGTCTGCGGTGACACTAACCACAGAACCCAATCTCTGGAGTGGCTTTGGACAGCACTTCTTTGGGCTAATGGCATGTTTGCCTTCTAGCGAGCTGCATTACAGCAGCTCTGTTTCCCGCTTTTTATTGTGAGTTGGAAAGCAAGTAGCAAATGGAAATGACCCATAAAAGGTGGAGGGCTCATTACAGAAATCAGAGGCCACAGGGGTACATGGCACTGTCCCAAGCTTCGGGGAAGAATGCCTCTGTGTAAATTGTGTGCAGTTTCACTTTACAGTGACTCTCCATGGAGCACAACAGCCAGCTGCTGCTCTAGGTGACGTGATACTTGGACTGTTTCTAAGCCTTCCAAGTAGCCTGAAATAAAGGCATGAAATACTTTCATTTCATGGGAATGTCCAGGTACCAGCAGCTGCAGAATTGGTGAGAGGCTGCCAACATTCTTATGAGGATTACAGAACATGGCAAGAAATACGCTCTGCTAAAAACTCATCACCATCCTGGACTGTGGGTGCAAAAATCCTCCCAATCCAGAGCTACAGTAGGCATGCCCAGTCACTTCACTGATCATTTCCAATGTAAAAATGTCTGCCTTGACCCACATGACTGGGAACTGGGAACCTGGCTAGGGTGCCAAGCAAGTGAAGAAATGACAGGCATGCTGACACATGTTCAGAAAAGCTGGGGTCCGGCAGGCTGTGCACTCTGATAGAGCAGCATTTGCTGCACCACAGCCCAGAGCTTCACTGTGTTTATTACATAGGCACAGGAGGAGATGTTAGCTCAGCTTGGTAGAAAATCTCTTTAGGAAGAAGGAAGAAGGCTTTGACAGTTTCAAGTCTGACCCCTATGGGAAAAGGCTTTGCCTATTTCCCGTGAGTCCCAGGCTTTGATCCTTCTAAGGGCCCTGCCTATGCGAACAAAACAATTCACTCAGTCTTTAAGCCATTCAGGGCTTTCTCCACTCCCTACAAGTGTCCAAGTACAACCCGCCATTTAAAACTCTAAATAAACTCTGTGAGCTCTTGTAGTAAGTACGCAGACAGACATAACACAGGGTACTGACCAAACAGGTTTCTGAGGAAAGATGGCTGTTACCCTTAAAAGCATGGCCTGGGCACCTCACTCCTGCTGTGTTATCCGTGGGACAGTTGAGACAATGCTTTCCTTTACTGTGTGCTGGTTGTAAGGAATCAAATGAGGAGTGAAGCTGCGCATGGCAGGTCCGGGGGCACCGCTGGTACAGTGGGTTCTGTAAGACAAAGCTTGACGGGCAGTGGCCTCGCCTAGTGCATGCCTGCTCTGTTCTCTGGGGAAAAAATGATGTTTTAAACTGGGAATTTTTCCCATTCTTATTTTTTCTTTAAAGATATAGCATTTTCTTTTTAAAAATGAGATTATGGTTCTCCTTTTCAAAATTAACACCCACCTAAAAATGAATTCCAGAAGAACATAATATTTTTCATCCAGTCTGTGGTCAGCAACAAAAGTGTTTTTCTAGTCAGTGAGAGGGAATTGGGGCGAAAAGTGCTGGAAAGGCTGAATCCACACCACATACGCACAGCAGGCTTGAGCATGGCTGTCCTCTAAAGATCCAGGCCTAAATAATTCAGGAAGAACTAATTAATAGTGAATTTTGTGTCTCTTATAATTACTAACATTGGTTAAAGTGAGTTCTAATAAATATCACATTAGCTATTGAAAAGTTCACTGTGGTCAGTAAGAGCAGTCCCCTCTAACGCCTCCAGATAAATTATTTCTTTGGGGCTGGGAGGTGCTGTGTGCACCCTCTGATCTTTTAAAGTGAGGGATTGACAGGCTGTGAGGGGTAACACTTTTTGCATGTTTGTACAAGCAACATTTTAAACTATTCTTGACATTTGATGTCACAGTTTCATCATAATTATGTAAATCAGGCTTGTGAAAATAGCAGTCCTGATGTCAAGGATGGTTTTATTTTACCATAAAACCACCTCAAAAGAAGAGCAAACAGCATGAAGAGAGCTGCTGGCGGATTAGAACTGGGGTCTCCATAGTCTCATGGTTGACTATTTATTAAAACAAATAAAACCTACTTGCTCTCCTTGGCTAGAGATACAGAGTGCTTGCCAAATATTCAAGAGACCCCAGGTTCAATTGCTACTGTGACCAAAAATAAACTGAATTAAAAAAAATGATTTGCCTCCCTCCCTGGCAGCTTTGTTTTTTATGCCCAAAGCAAAAACTATCGGAGTTCTGAGAGCACACGCAGAGGGTCTTCCCACAGCACACACGCTGGATGCCAAATGTTCGGCTGGCTTCTATCTACGCGTAAACTCTGTCCTGAAGGTGGTCTTGTTCTGAGCAGAGGGACAGGCCCACAGCTTCTGTGGAGTGGACACTGGATATAGCCATGCTGTGTTAACTCATTGGAAAGACTGCACAAAAATAGATCATCTTAAGGCCACACAACCATGAGGACCAAAGACACACATGATATCCAGGTGTAGTGGTGGGCACCAATAATCTCAGTGCTGGGCAGGTAGACAGGAGGACCCTGGGGGTCTCATGTCCATCCAGTTTAAAGTCCAGGTTCAGTGAGAGGTAAGAGAGATTAAATCAGAAGCCTAATGTCAAGCTGAGGCTTCCATGTGCATGTGTGCAGGTGTGTGTATGTATGTGTGTGCATTTGCATACACATGTATATAAGGATGAACATATACATAAAATATTTTTCCATTTCGTTCTTTGATGGTCTCATACAGATCACATCGGAAGATTATTTCAGAGCTACATTGGACATCGTGTGACCAGCCCATTTGCCGACCAATCATGGCTAGAGCTCTGCCTTACTCAGGGTCTGACCTGTTTAAAACATGATCTCACATGAAGGATGCTGACAAAGTGCCGGAAGGTTCCTCAGAGGCTACCAAAGTTGTTCTTCAGCATTTTCTTTATCCATTATGCAAACATTTCAACTTATTAATAATTGAAATGGCAACACATTAATAATTAGGATCTCCATTACAAATCTGACCTTTAATTGAATTCTATAGGAATGGATTGAAAAATGAGCCTCTTGATTTATGCAAGAATAAAGGTTAAAAACCATTTCCAACTCAATCTATTTTTCTCTTACTTGTTACATCAGAAACACGAAGAAAGGACTTCCTCTAGGCAGCTTCTCCCTCACTCTCCAATGTTTGGATATGAGGTACCAGCAGCCCAGGATCCTGGTAATCTTACTGTATGCTCAGCAGTCTCAGTCCTGGGGCAGTTGGGATGCTGAGCTTTTCCATGGGTTAAAGAAGCACGACCCCACCAGACTCCATCCCCTCAGAGTTCTTGGGTGGCCATTTTAAAGTATCCCATCTATGCAGCCAGGGTACGCAGGGACTGCCACTCATCAGGATGAAGGTGGTTTCTCAGCTATCAGCTATTTGCAGCCCAGTGATTGCCAGGGTACCCCTCCCTGGCGTTATTATACACAACTCTAAGACTATTCTTCAGCAGGGGTGAAGCCTCACTTCATCACCCATTGCCCTGGAGGCAGGGTACCAAATGGCCACATCATGGGAACATCATTAGGAGAAGGGGTACTATGTCACAGGGCAGCTGTGACATGGAGCCTGCAGGCTTGTCTCCTACTTGAGAAGGAAAACAGCTGTAAGAACACTGAGGTTCCCTACCTACCCTGCTTCTGTCTTCTGGTGCCATGTAAGTGATTCTCTTTTCAACTGCATATAGAAAAGTGTATATGTTCACACCAGAATGTCCACAGGAGTGCAGACAGACGGTGCAAGAAGGAGGGGGAAATGCTTCTTGGCTATTCTGCCAGACACACCTTTGGTGATTCCAGTGACATGACTGTTACCTTTCCTCTCTGCTTGTCACCAGAAAAATATTGACTGTGTACAAATTTATGCTCAGCATGAAGATTTCCTGAAGGCCCAAAATGTCACTTGTGGGCAAAACTGAAATGGGTTGAGTTACACTAATGAGTTCTAAGTCCGGATTGATTTTTAAAAGAATTGAAAAGAGCTTAAATGCAATCATATCATAAATGTGCTGGTCCCCAGGCAGGTCTCAACTGTCAAATAGGCCACTGCCAATATTCAGGACTAAGAGATTCCACAGAATAATTTAGAGTTTAGAAACATTTTTAAAGATTATAACACAAGGAGCCAAAGTTCATATGTCAGTGGTTAAGAATGCTTGCTATTCTTCCAGAGCCCTCAGTTTTGTTTCCAGTGCTGTGTCACATACAACCCGACAGCTTCCAACTCCAGTTCTGGGGGATGAAAAGCCATCTTCTACCCTCCAAGAGTACCCACACACATGTATCTTTTGTGCACACTCTCATACACACAAAAATTAAATATTCTTATAATTGTTATTATACTATGGTGCATCAAGGGCATTTTCATGTAAGTATACAATGCACTTTTTGCATACTTCCCCATACCATATATTCTCACCTTTACCACCCTTCTCCCATACCACTGGTCACCTTATTTCTCTAGATACCATCACATCCACTTTCATTTGTGCTGAACAGATTTTATGATCTATAAAGTCTAGGACTTCATGAGGTCACAAATGAGGAAACACATACATTGTGTTGTTTGCCTTTCTGAGACCAGTTTAATCCACTTACTATGATATCTCAAAGTACACTTAGGTTTTCTGCAAACCTCTACTGGACTTGGAGGTCTTCCAGCAGGTATCTGAAGCGAGGGTCTGTTGCTACTAATTCCCTGCTGCTGTTTTCTAGGAATACAAAGCGGAATGAAAAAGGAAAACTTATGAACACAGTGGGATTAGTTGTGTTTTGTTTTGCTTTTGAGTAAAAAGAAGAATAAAAAGTAGAATACTAACTCACTTGCAGGAAGTGAGAATTCCTGTACTTTGAGGATCACCTGGGGCTCTGGAGACCTCATTGTCACATAGGTTGAACTTGAACCTCTGATTTCTCCTTGAAGACATTATGCTAATTTAAATTCTGGGGAACCGGGAAGTGCAATGGCATCTAATGTTCTGCATGTGCATGGGTATGAACAGTTGGAAAAGAACCTTGAAGATCAGAAACAGCAACCGTCACCTCTTATCTCACCTCAGGGAGGGCTCTGGGTAACTCTGAGCAGGCAGGACCTTGACAATATTGCTGTAAGTTTTAAGAGTGGAAGGGGTGTCTCAGTTACCTGTTCCTCTCTTGTTTCTTCTGGATGTGATTCTGCGTTTGCCCCACCCCCGCCCCCAAGGACTCCATCTCATCAAAACTCATGTAAAAATGAGTATGCCCTCATGTTGTAATTATTTTCCAAACACTACCTATCATATCAATGTAACATTTAGAGTATAGCCAACTGGGACAGGGCCATTGATTTGTTGTTCCGTTATGAAAAAGTAGATAAGCCTAGCTCCCCAGGGAAATGAATGGTCTCACAGATCAAGCTGGCTTTGGCCTTCCTATATAGCTGTGGGCACTAGGAAAATATGTTGAAATGGTTTCCAAGATCTTAGAACCATTAAGAGGTTGAACTGGTGTTCTCTGTAATGAAAGCAGTTGCCTGACATGCTGTTTCCCTGAGTTTCCACTTGTGTCTTAATTAGTTATAATGATTA